>NC_057715.1:104499282-104537616 GCF_004010195.1 Chiloscyllium plagiosum | reverse complement strand
GTTTTAGAAAATTCTCAAGGTCAAGGACCAGGCTCGCAGGAAAGTAGTCTGACACAGAACAAACAGCCAAGAGGCGAGTCTGCTAGAATATGGGCATTTTATTCCCCGCAGCGTCGCCACAACCAGGTCTCCCGGGTCTGGCTTATACTCACTCTACATGTTACCGGAACTGGGAGCCGTCAGTTCTCGTAGAGCGGTTGCCAACAACCCACGCTCGGCGGTTAATCGTAACCCCGGAGCAGACTCACCGAACTGGAGACTTTTCCAGCTGATATACTCTTTTCCAGATATAAACATTCATGTGAACAGCAGAGCAAGGCTAAAAAACACATTCCATTCTGGTTACATACAGATAAGAAGATTCACACGGGGAGGTGTGTAATAAGATTCACACGGGACTAAGCAACACCTCCATTCCGGTTAGATTCACACATGTATTGGGACATAATTTTTAACCGTTTCACCACATTCCACTGCTTGGAATTTTACACCACACCAGGTCAAGTCGTGATGCATCCACATAAAATGCTTTCTATGATGCATCTATTTTTTTTAAAAAATTAGGAAGTGTCTTTACAGACTTGCTGAATTTCCTTAGCCTCCTGAGGGAGTAGAGGTGTTGTGTGCTTTTTTGACTGTCCCATCAACATGAGTGGACCAGGATAGATTATTAGTGATCATCAATCCTAAGAACTTGATGCTTTGGGGCTTCAACTATTTGAATTCTACATTAATGACTTGGATGATTGGGCAAACTGCATTGTAGGAAAATTTTGATGCAAAGGTACAGGGATGAAACGTTTGTGTGAAGTATGCAAAGGGTCATGGATTGAGCAGGTCAAATGTAGAATAAATGAGGTTATCCACTGGCAGAAAGACTAAGAAAGCAGTTTATAATGGGAGACTGACGTACTGCGGTACAGAAGGATCTGGACATCATCATATATTAAACAGTTTTTTTTAATCACTCCATGGGCAGTGAGTGTTGCTGACGCATCCTTATTTGCCTGGAGATCATTTAGGAGTCAACCAGGTTGCTATGGGTCTAGAGTCATGTGTAGAGCCTTGCAGGTAAGGACAGCAGGTTTATTTCCCTAAGGGACATTAATGAACCAGATAGATGCACCTGAAGCTAATGGAGCGGGTGACATCATTGTACTGCCTCTCTGTGGTAAATTAGCAAAGAACACATTAAGATCATAGGAGAGGGATGCATTGTTGTCAAAGATTCTATTCTACTTCGCTTTGTAGCCTGTACATACTGTGTGAGAGGAAAATGTTCAATGGTTGGCAAGTAGACTCTGGTTGAGATATTGCTGTGAAGAATGCATATTATCAGTGATAGCCTGGCTGTTAACTGTCTTTGTTCAACTTTCAAACCAGACAGATTGATTCTGACTCTGGTCAGGACCTCAGTCTGGGAAATAAACCAATGAATGTTGCCTATTGTTGAGGTGAAGCAGGTGCAATGTGTGTACATTCAGGATTTTGTAGCTATTGTCAGCCAGTTGCAGAATCACCTTTTAATGTTGGACGTCATGTTTCAAGTTTTGCAAGTGTGGTATGGTTGTGTATGATCAGGTTTTTTCATTCTTGCTAACAACCATAGGGATGTGTTATTTAATCTAATCTTCCAGATTTTAGGGTGTCCAGCCTTCATACCTGGCTTCATTATGGCTGAAATTCACATACATATTATTCTTTTGTGTGGTAGCAGAACATCTTTTTGGCTTGTCAGCAGCAAACTATTCATTTGTGGTGTTAGATACAATCTGAAACAAGTTTTCAAACTTGAGCTACCTTTTCCTTCTAGAGTAATCTGAAGCAGCCTGGATACTTTTCAGGATCAAAGGACTATATTGAAGCATTTCATGAACTTGCATAATGAGAAATGATCTGATCAAGACAGCCATTATAGCCTCACCAGCACCTATACAGCTGCAATATGACCTCCCTGTTTTTAAACTCAATCCCTCTAGCAATGAAGGACAAAATTCTATTTGCCTTCTTAATTACCTGTTGCATCTGCAAACCAACCTTCTATGATTCATGCACTGGGTTACCAAGGTATCTCTGCAGTTGCATGCTGCAATTTTTTTAACTGTTCAAATGGTTGTCATTTTTACTGTTATTTCTACCAAAATGGATGACTTCGCATTCATCAACATTGTACCCCATCTGCCAGACCTTTGCCCACTCAAACTATCTGTAATCCTCTGCAAACTTTGAGTCCTCTGCACACTTTGCTCTACCATTCACTTTCATATCATCCACAAATGTTGATACGCTACACATGGTCCCCAACTCCAAATCATCTATGTAAATTGGGAGGAATTGTGGTCTCTGAAGCGCACTACTAGTCACTGATGGTCAACCAGAAGAATACTCATTTATCCCCTCTTTGCTTCCTGTTAGCATGGATAGAGAGTTGGTTAGCTAATACATTGCCCATAATGTCGTGCCCCTTTATCTTATGCTGCAGCCTTTTGTGCGGCACCTTGTCAAATGCCTTTTGGAAATCCAAATACACCACCTCTACTGGGTTCCTGTTGTCCACTGAGCTCAATGTATTCATAGAATTCCAGTAAATTAGTTAAGCATGATTTGCCTTTCAAGCACCCATGCTGCATCTGCCCAATGAGACAATTTCTATCTACATGTGTATGTACATATTTTCCCCACTACAGAAGTTAAGCCAACTGGCCTACAATTTCCCATCTCTTGTCTACCTACTTTTTTAAAACAGTGGTATCATATCTGCTGGGTTTTTTTCAATCTGCTGGAACTATCCCAGGGTCCAGCAAACTTTGGAAAGTTACCAAAAGCACATTTGCTATTTCTCTCGCCATCTCTTTTAGCAGGGTGCATTCCATCAGGGCCAGGGGATTTATCTACTTTTAGCTCCATTCGCTGGCCCAATGCTACCTCTTTCATGACAATGATCATTTCTATGTCCTCACCTATCTTAGTCTCCTTATCATCAATTACTGGCATCTTATTTGTGTCCTCCACTGTGAAGACCAACACAGAATACCTGTTCAATGTCTTGGCTATTTCCTGTTATTAAATCCCCCTTCTTATCCTCTAAAGGACTAATACCTTCGTATTTTTAATTTTATATATTTATAGAAACTTTTGCTATCAGTTTTAATATTCTGAGCTAGTTTATTCTGATCGATTGTACTTTTCTTTTAAAGGTCAACAGAAAGCCAAAAAAAAGCTATAAAGTTTTCCTGGGTCTTTTAGTTTCCCACTGGTCTTTGCCACTTTGTATGCCTTAACTTTAAATTTGATAGCCTCCCTTATTTCCTTAATCATGGCTGATTACCCCTTTTCCTACAGTCCTTCCTCTTCACTGGTATATATGCTTTTGCTGAGCACTTTGAAAAATTACTTTGAAAATCCTCCACTATTCCACCATAAAGTCTTTGCCTCCAGTCTCCTTTAGCCAACTTCTCCCTCATCCCATTGTGGTTTCCTTTGTTTAAACATGGTATCTTGGTATTGGATTGTATCTTCTTACTTTCCATCTATATTCTAAATTCAGCCATATTGTGATCGCTCCTTCCAAGAGGATTCTAACCATGAGATCCTTAATCTTTGGATAAAGCTCTTAAGAATAGTGGAATCAAGGGTTATGGGGATAAGGCAGGAACAGGATACTGATTGAGGATGATCAGCCATGATTATAATGAATGGTGGTGCTGGCTCGAAGGGCAGAATGGCCTACTCCTGCACCTATTGTCTTTTAATTATTCCTCTCATTTATGCAAGACCAGATCTAGGATAGCTTGCTCACTCGTTGATTCAATTGCAAGCTGTTGAAGAAAGCTATTGTGGATACATTCAATTAATTCCTCCTCGAGGCTGCTTTGGCCAACCTGGTTAAAAATCTCAACACCAGGTTATAGTCCAACAGGTTTAAACCTGTTGGACTATCACCTGGTGTTGTGATTTTTAACTTTGTACACCCCAGTCCAACACCAGCATCTCCGAATCTTGACCAACCTTGTTGAACTAGTCAATATATAGAATAAAATCCCCTATGATAATTGCAATACCATTTTTACAGACATTCCTTATTTCTTTGTTGTGCTCGAAAGCAGAGTTGACCTCTCTCCTCCATGAGAACTAAAACCAAAGAACCCAAAGAGGAGCACCTTGCCCTATAATCTGTAAAGTGTGAAAAGTGGTGTAACCTGCTTCTCAGCAACTTCTAGTGGTTGAATAAAATAAATCCCTGGCACTCACTTTTAAATTATTATTTGGTGATTTTATTTATCTAACTCTAACAGTGAACAAATTAACTATTAACAAACCAAATAAATCCTTTCTGACTACTAACTATTCTCAAATAAAACAAAATTCTAATAGTACACTGTTCCAATAAATACGGGTCCCACTCATATTACAAAAATAGAATTTAGTCTCTTGAAATTAGTCAGGTTAGGAGTCTTCCAAAATGTTCTGTGCCTTCTCTGTTGTTTCTTCTGTCAGGAATCCCTTCTCTGTCATAGGTACCGTTGTTATTTAGATGGTGTTTTCTCTAAGACACAAATGAAGCGCGAGAGTCAGCAATTCTGAGAGCTGAGGGCCGTTGGCTCTGGCAGATGGCAGTTTGCTCGGAGCTCTTTGTTTACTGACTATACTTTTATACCCTTGATGACATCAATATTTCTTATAATAGGATTGGTCCTATTTGTCTAAAACCATCAGATACCAAAAAATATTAAATTTGTGTCCAAGTAACAACTGCTGTTTGGCCTAGTAACTGTATGGGGGTTGGGGGGGAGGTAACAGGGAAAGCGGTAGGTGGATGAAAGTGAGGGCAAAGGTGATAGGTCAGAGGAGGCAGTGATGGACGCATCCGGAGGGCAATGCCAAGTTGGAGACTTGGGACTGGGATAATGTGGGAGGAGGGGAAATGAGGAAGCTGTTGAAATCCACATTTATCCCATATGGTTGTAGGGTCCCAAGGCGGCATATGAGGCGTTCCTCCTCCAGGCCTCGGGTGGTTATGGTTTGGTGGTGGCAGAATGAGGTGTTCTTATATTCCAACGCAACAACAAACAATTTGTCTTGGGTTTCAGAATGAAAATTTATCTACCCTCCTGCGTTGGCCACTTAAGGCACTGTCAGTATTAAATGGGCAAAGCTGTAAAGACGCCTGGAGGAGGATCGCCTCATAGGCCGCTTTGGAACCCTGCAACCACACAGGATAAATGTGGATTTCAACAGGTTCCTTGCTTGAAGGAACTTGCAGCTAAGTAAGTACTCTAAAGAAAGTACAGGTATAAATCAAATTTCTCAGCTATTGTACCTATTACAAGTAAAGTACTGTAGAGTATGTTACCACAGACTGTCACAGCAATCCCTTTACTAGCTCAGGTACAAACAGCAGAGAGATTTAAAAACAAAGTTTATTTCAATAACTTAACAGAACTGTTCAGAAAATGCTATGATATTTGACTGCACGGTACAGCCCTGCAATCATGCGTTCTCCCCAAAACCCTGCCGGCGCTGTACATCAGAGGTTAATATCTCTCAATGTTGTGGAAGATCCTTTATGCTGCAATGGTAATGTTTCTATCTCTGGGCCAGATAGGTGTGATTTCAAGTCCCTTTTGGTCTAAAGGTAAGCTTGAGAAAGTTACTCAAGTGGACCTCGAGTGGGCTAAGCGTGGAGAAGTGAGTCCATTGTGCACCTCGAGTAAGCCTTTACTTTTCCAGGGCGAGCACATGACCTGGCATCTGAGTCAGTAGCTACTGCATCCGTGAAGGTGATGTCAGCAAAGTAGACACAGCAGCAAAAGGGGCTACCTGAGGGTTGGATCCAGTGTTAATGGCTGTAGAGCACCACTGTGACATTGAGATAGGCCAACAGCAAGAGATGCGACTCCAACACTGATCTGGACAGGCAGTGGCACCAAATATGTGACTTCGTTGGTTGGGTCCTGTGTTGTTGGTGATTAAAGCAATGGAGTAGAGGTGGTGGTGCAGGCATTGTTGGTGACAAGCTGACTTAGGACTGATGGTCTCTCTCTGAACTAACTTTTTTTTTCTTTTAATTATTTAAAATGGTGCCGAATCATGGTAACAGGTAAAAGCGCTTCACTGAATTTTGTAAAGTACATGTCATTCAGGTACAGTGCTACCAACTCTACCAGTACAAATCAGGGCCTCGTTGATGCAATAACTTGAGGCACGGCGATGTGAGTGGCACATTAATGTAACTCATGACCAGGGCATACATAACAGATGATAAAATGGGAAATTGTGCCCAAAATGAGGGGAGAGGGTGTTTTTGAAGAAAAATTTGAGGCAAAAATTATTTTAATGGGGAAGCTTAAAGCAAGCTCCTACTGTGTAAGATTCTGAGGAGGGCTTGACGGGTTAAGGGTTGAGAGAATGTTTCACCTCCTGGTACTGGGGTCAGGGCAGTTTTGGAATAAGCATTCCGAATGAATGCACTATTCAGCTGCTGTGAGGTACTATAAATTACAAGACTCAGAATTGATGACACACTTTTCAAACAGTTTATTGTTTTTCCCTACATAAAACTACAATCAATTTTGCTTACTTAAATCCTAAAGTGGTCTGATTGACTTTCATAAAGACAACTATGAGAAGTAAATCAACCTAAAATTAGGTGAGATTTTGATGTTTTTGTTCCTTTTTTGATTATATAATTCAGATTTACAGCATATTGATGGAAGAGGTGAAAAGATTTGGCATGTGCTAGATGCTTACAACTGGGGCCAATGTTTATTTTGCTCCTATTGCTGGAATTGTGAACTAACTTTATCATCATCCCTTTACCCTGCCATCCCTTCAACTATTGCTCTTCACTTTTTTGACTAGGTGCGATCGGTTAAGGACCACAAGGCAAACCTGGGAATATAGGGTGTTTCACCAAAGGAGTAATTCAATAAATTAACTTACTAGGTTGAAGTATTGCTGTTACTGTGAAGTTCCAAAGAATTAATGTTACCTTTTGTGAATACTATTAAAGGACACAAAAGGACATTAATTTTATGTTTGGGAAACAAACTCTAGAGTTTCTGTTTGATGCCAGAAGTCGTCAATGCAGCAATAATCAGCACGTATGATGTTACTGTTTTTGTTAATGCATGGATCACAGTTTTGGGTAGGGAGGATGCTTGTGTAAAAGATAAATCGATGTTCCTAGGAATTTAAATATATTTAAAGTTTCTGCTGCAAGCAGCCATGAAGCTTGGTGTTCTGGTTTGGGATTTAAGGAGAGTGAAAATACATTTATTTAGTACTGTTTTATCCTCTGGCTTTTGAAATGTGGCCTATAAGTAGGCATTCAAGCATTTAAATAAAGTACGATTTCGCAAATGGTAAATGTAGAAATGCTTTGTTCTTGGTGATATCAACTAATTGATGTTGGCCAGGTCATTTGGTATGCACTTCTCTTTTGAAGACTACCACAGAATATTTTATATCTGGGCAGCACGGTGGCACAGTGGTTAGCACTGCTACCTCACAGCGCCAGAGACCCGGGTTCAATTCCCGCCTCAGGCGACTGACTGTGTGGAGTTTGCACGTTCTCCCCGTCTCTGCGTGGGTTTCCTCCGGGTGCTCCGGTTTCCTCCCACAGTCCAAAGATGTGCAGGTCAGGTGAATTGGCCATGCTAAATTGCCCGTAGTGTTTAGGTAAGGGGTAAATGTAGGGGTATGGGTGGGTTGCGCTTCGGCGGGTCGGTGTGGACTTGTTGGGCTGAAGGGCCTGTTTCCACACTGTAATATAATCTAATCTCATCTCTTAAACTAAAAGAAAGTGACTGAGTTTAGCACATGCCATACTTTCTCAAACGTTGCAGTCATGCTGTCCTACATTTATGTTAAAGTTCGTGATTTTTGAAAAGTCAACTCTGATTATCCACCAATAAGACCAAATGCTAAAAGTAACTACTTCCATTCCTCTATATCCACCTAAAATGGAGTTAGTCAGTAAAAGGGCATATTAGGTTTCTTGGTTCAAAGGCTGGTTTGGTGAGATTTTTTTGTTTCACTCACTGGCTAGGCTAGCATTTATTGCCCGTCCCTAGTTGCCCTTGATATGGTGGTAGTGAACTGCTGCCTTGAACTGCAGGAGTCCATGTGCTGCAAAGTTTGAATCGGATGCATTGATTTTGAAATTGCTTAGTCCTATTACTTGCTACTTGTGCTGTTTGGCTCTTTATAGTTTCACAAGGTTTGTTCCTGATTTTTAGCAAAGCCTGATATTGTTCCTCACATGCCCTCCTGCATTGTTCATTGCACCCAAGGTTCATCCCCAGCCTTGACAGTAATGGAGGCGAGGGAGTGCAAGGCCAAGAAGTTGGAGTAAATTTTGCTCCACAGCATATGGATGCCCAGTTTTGTTTTTCTAAATTTGTTCAAAGTCGTATTCTGTTTAGCACAGTGCCACACAAGACATGGGAGAGTATCCTTAGTATAAACATGTGACTTTGTCTCGGCAAGGTTTGTGTAGGAATGACTCCAACTAATTATTGCCTTGGACAGTTACATCTGCAGCAGGCTGTTCAGTGAGTTTGAGGTCAAGGTGTTTTTCATCTAATTGGTTCTATCACTATCTGCCACTGGCCCAGTCTAGCAGCGGTGTCCTTTAGAACTCCACCAATGCTGCCATTAGTGCTGCTGCTGAGCCACACTTGGTGATGGATATTGATATCATCCATCGAGAGTATATTATGTGCCTATGGCTTCCTCCATTTTTCCTCCAAATAGTGTACAAACTGAAGGAGCATTGATTTATAAGCCAAGGAGAAGCTGTACATGGTGTTCAGCAGGAAGTTTCCTTGCCCATGTTGCCATGAAATTTCTTCAAAGCCAGAGTCAATAATGCAGTCTCCCAAGTCAACTCTCACTCAACTGTATTCTTCTGCTGAAATTGTGATAATGTTTTTTGGGACGTTATGTTTCCGAGAGGTTGTCTGTCAAACTATTGCTTGATTCATGTTGGGATGTCACAATAGCTGAGTAGTTAGCACTGTTGCCTCACAGCACCAAGGCTTTGATTCCAGCCTTGGATGACTGTCTTTGTGGAGTTTGCACATTCTCCCTGTGTCTGCGTGGGTTTCCTGAGTGCTCCTGTTTCCTCCCACAATCCAAAGATGTGCAGGTCAGGTGAATTGGCGATGCTAAAATTGCCCATAGTGCTTAGGGGGATATGTAGGTTAGGAGCATTAATTAGGGGAAAATATAGGATAAAACGGTAGGGGAATAGGTCTGGGTGGGTTACTGTTTGGAGGGTCAGTATGGACCTGCAGGGCGGAAGGGCCTGTTTCCATACTGTAGGAATTCTATGATCTGTGAGACAGCTCTCCCAGTTTTGACACTAGTTACATGGGACAGATGTTAGGAGAATTTTTTTCAGGATTAAATTTTCCATTTTCATTACCACTGTCTAAATGAATGCCAACTAAATTGTTGACTTTCATTTCTTTTTTGGGAGTTTTTACCTTTTTTAAACTAACTGAATGGCTTGTTAGACCACTTTTCAGAGGGCAGTTAAGAGTCAGCCACATTGCAGTAAATCTGGAGTTGTGTAAGCCAGACCAAGTAAGGAAGGCTGGTTTCTTTCCCTAAAAAGTGAACCAGATGGGTTTTAAGCACCGTTGACCTTGATTTAACCTTTTGACTTTCAGATTTTGCTGGCTTTTATTTTTACTATTATTCACTCATGGTACATAGGTGTCACTGGCTGGCAAATATCTATTACCCATACTTAGTTGCCCTTGAGAAGGTATTGGTGAGCTGCCTGGACCATTGCACTCCACATGATGTAGGTTAACCCACAGTGCCCTTTGGGAGGGAATTCCAGGATTTTGACCTCGTGACAACCAAGGCTGGGTAGGCAGTACCAGACTGTATTCTCAACAGATTAATAATGGTTAATACACTGGGGGCATGGTGTCAATTACCACAGCAGATGATGAAATATGAATTAAATTAATAATTCCAGAATTAAAAGTTGGTCAAATGATAACCACAAAACCACTTTTTTGAAATAAGAAAAGACAGCTGGCTCATGAATGTATTTTTGAGCCATGTAGCCAGGCTGGGAGAGGAGCTGGTGGTTACCATTTTGCTTTGCTTCTACTTTGTTTCATGTTGTATGAATTGGAAATGAAGAATCACTAACATACCTTCAAAACACCAGGTATGTTTTATTGTTGCAATTCATGTTAACAAGACTGGATAAACAAAACAAATTGCTGGAAATTGTGGAGAGCGAGAAATCAGTTAAGGTTTAAGTCAAGTTCACAACAACTATTAATACCAAACTAGACTTGGGTCCTAACTCCTGACCTCTCTGGTTAAAAGGAAACAAAGACAAATGGCAAATCACACCAGTTGATGAACAGTTCAACAATGTGGATACTCACTCCAATTATTAAATTAGGTGTCACAAATCAACTTGAAATTTGTAAAAACTCAAAGAGCCTCAAATATCTATAAAGATAATGACCCAAATGACAAACAACAATGAAAGGCAATGTTAATTATTTCTTTTCAATTTTTTTTAAAAAGCGCAGGTTTACGCATACACATACACATCAAAGCATTCCAGAGGAGGTTTAACAGCATATGGCCATAAAACCTGGGAGTAGAAGTAGGTCATTCAGTACATTGCATCTGCTCAATTAGGTCATCGTTGATCTGACAATCCACAACACACTTTTCTGCCTTTTTCTCCATAATGCTTGTTTCCCTTACTGGTTTAAAAATATCTGTTTCAGTCTAGAATATACTTAATTACTTGACAGTCACTTGTAGTACAGAATTTCACAAATTCCCTACCTTCAGATGAAAGTCCTCCTCCACTGTCTTAAATATGTGACCACATATTCCAACATTTATGCCTAAAATTTAATCTCCTGTGGTGGGATTCGAACCTGGCACCCTAAAACATTACTTGGGTCTATGGATTACTGGTCTAGCAACGATATGACCATACCATCTTTCCCTCTCCTGAATGGTGTGAAATGTGTAAGAAGATATACTTTTATTTGTTTCAACTGAATGGGAGATTATTCCTCCTTTTTTTAAAAAAAGAAATCTCCCATTTAATTGATAAAGCTATCATTTCAAAGCACTACCATTTTAAAGGCAATGGCATTATCTTCAATAAGTATTATAAGCTTATCTAGTTGTATATCATAATACTTTGCTGATCTTGCGTACTGTAATGTTCTAATTTAGGAAATGGTAAAATACCAGAATCCAAGGGCATTCTGGTAAGGATTAGTTTAAAAATACAATTTGCAACCCACTGATGCAGTGTAGAACAGCTGATGTGTATGTGTGCATAACTGTAGCATGAGCCATTGACAAACATAGCCATGTCTCATTGTGGTTTCGTATTACTGAATTAACTAAATGTAATTTTTAATGACGTGAATGAATTATAAATTACTTTTAAAAGCTGGTGTGTGCAGACTTTCAGATCAGGTGGAGTAGAAACTTCATTACTGACACTTTCTTTGCCTTTAAAATGATGTAGTCTGTTATCTAGACATCGCTTTTAATTTTACACTTGAGAATTTAATGCTAACTTTTAAGAATAAGAGAAATGTTTAGTTCCCTCCACCATTTTTTAAAAATGTATTTGGCTATTATTCATTGTGGCAAAAATAATTACTTCCTGAAAAAAAAATGGAAATTGTTTGGTAGCCAGATGTGAGTTTCTCTTAGTTTTCAGTTTAGAACTTGTGGAGAAACAAATGACCTTTTTACTAACATTTACTGAGATGATTTGAACTTTCATAATCTAGAAATTCAAATAATAACAGACAAAAGCACTTTTCTGAAAGCCTACACCCAACCTAAAACATTGAGAACCAGTAAGACCTCTCTGTTTGCCTTGTTTAATTACTTAATCATATTATGTTTCCTTTTCATGTTCAATTTGGTAGTTAGTACTGGTGTTAATGCATAGTCAACATTATCATTAGAATTTCAGTACAGTAGGACAGCGAATGAGGGAACTTTTCATGCTCTGCTTATTTTGAACAGAACAAAATCCCAAGCAGTGCAGTTCTAGGTTTTGATAGTTTTGGTTGTCTCTAAAGAGAGCTTTTCAGCTACATGTATCATCCTTGCTGATGATGTATCTCACTGACAGATTTTGATGTATTTCATTGTTGCAAAAGAAAGCATATTAACTCATGTAGGCAGAACTAAAAGAGCTAAAGTTGCTGAGAATACGAACACATGAATAGGAACACAAGTAAGTCACTCAGCCCTTTGAGCCTGTTTGATTATTTAATAAGATTGTAGTTGATCTGGTTTTAACCTCATTCCTGCATTTCCCTGAAAATCTCCTTCATCATTAAAAAAAATTAAATATTCAGCGTGCCCTACCTTTTTGAAGAATGGAGTTGAAAAGATTCTCAACTCGCAGGGAGAAAAATTGATCATCTGTTCTAAATGGTGACTTTATTAAACAAGGCCCCCATCACATATGTGTGCGCAAAAAATGCGTGCACGCGCATATACACACATCAAGGTTCTCCCGCAAGAAAAAACATTCTTTCAACATTCACCTGATCATGTCCCGTCAGGATCTTGTATGTTTCAATTAAGTCATCCTTTTTTTTTCTAAACATCCAGATACAAGCCTAGCCTGACTAGCATTTCTTAAAGCAATCTGCTCATCCCAGGTGTTAGTAATCATCATCTTTTATCTGCTTCCAATGGATAAGTATCCTCTCTCAGGTATGGCGCCCAGTACTGTACACAGATGCAATCTCACCAATTCCCTGTATAACTGAAGTATTACCTCTGTATTCTTGCAATCGCTTACTCTTCCAATGAAACATAACATTCTGTTAGCTTTCCTGATTTTTTTTTTTTTGCTGTACCCGTATACTAACCTTCTGTGTACTAGGATTCATGTACTAGGCCTCCCAGATCTGAGTTCTACTGCCTCTCCCCGCTTACTTTACCTAGCTATATATTTTTGTAGGCTCCTTACACCCTCTTCACAACTAACCTTCCTACTTAGCTTTGTGTCTTCAGTAAATTTAGCTCCCAAGCCTTCATTCCCTTCATACAGTTCATTTGTATCATTATAAAAGAGTTGTGACCCAGCATCAACCTCTTGTACACCACATGACATCCTACCAGCCTGCAAAGGACCCACTTGTTCCTACCCTCTGCTTCCTGATAGCAAGGCAGTCTTCAGTCCCTGCCAATGTATTACTCCCTACACCAGAAGCCTTTATTTTCTGCTAGAGCCTTTGTGGCACCTTGCCACATACCTTTGGGAAATCAAATTACAATATTCCCACTAGTTCTCCTTTATCTACAGCACATGTTACTTCTTCAAAACATTCCTAAACATAACTTCCCTTTGACAAGTGTTAAGCTAACTAATCTCTAGTTTCTGCCTACTGCCTTCATATCCCTCCTTGAATAAAGGAGTTAAATTCATTTTTTCCTAATTAAAATAACTTTCCCCAAATCTCTCAGCTTTTTTTTTAAAGACCCTCGGCTGAAATCCATCAGGACCTGGAGACTTGTCAATATGTATTTCCAACATTTTGCTTCATACTACTTCCTTGAAAATTATAATTTTCTTGAGTTCCTTCCCCTTGCCCTTTTTTAATTTTTGATTTACGACTACTTCTAGGTTGTGATTTGGAGATGCCGGTGTTGGACTGGGGTGTACAAAGTTAAAAATCACACAACAGGTTATAGTCCAACAGGTTTAATTGGAAGTACACTAGCTTTCGGAGCGACGCTCCTTCAGGTGATTGTGGAGGGCTCGATCGTAACACAGAATTTATAGCCATTATAGGCTATAAATTCTGTTACGATCGAGCCCTCCACAATCACCTGATGAAGGAGCGTCGCTCCGCAAGCTAGTGTACTTCCAATTAAACCTGTTGGACTATAACCTGGTGTTCTGATTTTTAAATTTCTAGATTGCTACTTGTATCCTGTGCAATGAAGACTGACACAAAATATCTGTTCAATTCATCTGGAGTCATGGAGTTATATAGCATGGAAACAGACCCTTAGGTCCGACTTGTCCATGTCGACCAAGGTTTCCAAACTTAAACCCATCCCATTTGCTCATGTCACTCTCTAAACCTTTCCTATTGATGTATCGGTCCAAATGTCTTTTAGATGTTGTCACTGTACCTGCATTCACCACTTCTTCTGGCAGTTCATTCCACATACAAACTACCCTCTGGGGGAAAAAAAAAATCTGCCATCTTTTTATCCTCCATTACAAATTCCCCATCTTCTACTGGCCCAAATACTTTGTCAACTTTTTTTTAAATACCTGAAGAAACTTTTCTGATCTGTTGTATTGTTGGCTTATTTTTTAATTTGCCCCCATTAATGCTTCAGTGATTTTGTTTTTCAAATTCTGTCCAATCTTCTGACCTATCTTTGAATTATATGTCCAAGTTTGATACGATCTTTGGCTCTTTTAGTTGAACATGGATGACGGGCCTGACCTTTAGAGTTTTCCTTATTTGTTGAAATGTCTTATTGTGCACTCTGGGATATCCCCTCAAATGTTTGCCACATCATTTCTACTGACCTATCCTTTAACCTAAGTTAGGTAAAAACAATGACTGCAGATGCTGGAAACCAGATTCTGGATTAATGGTGCCGGAAGAGCACAGCAGTTCAGGCAGCATTAGTTGCCAATTTACTTTCTCTGGTTTTGGTTGCATGCGCTTGTTTAGATTCAAAATTGTAACCCTTGGTTCTACATTCTTCTGCCTTAACCTGTACGTAAACTTCAATCATACTATGTTCACTGTTGCCCAGGGGCACTTTCACTTAAGTCTGTAATTAGTCCTGTCTCATTGTCCAAAACAAAGTCTATTGCATAAAGTCTGCTCTCTGGTGCCATAACATGCTGGTGTCAAATTGTTCCTAAAACATTCAATGAACTCCCCCTATAGATTATTTTTGTATGTAGCATGAATTCCTCATGATGATTACTGTACTTTTTTTTGACAAGTTCCTATTATTTCTTTCTTGATACTCTGTTCTACCATGTGGATACTGTTGGGGAGCATGTACAACACTCCCCATGAGTGACCACTTGCCTTTATCATTTCTTCTCTCTACCCAAACTGCTTCCATATTTTGGTTTCCTGAATTAAGTTCCTGTGTCTTGTGGTAGTGCTATCTTTAAGTCCTCCACCTTTTCCTATCTGCTTGTCCTTTCTAAACATCACATACCCTTCAATATTCAGGTCCCAATCTGAAATGTAAAATGAAAACCCAAGTAAGGCTGCTGGACCTGATAACATCTCTGGCAGAGTGCTCTGAGAATGCTCTGACATGCTGGTGGATGTTCTCATGGACATTCTTAACCTCCCCCTAGGTTGTGCCATATTTCCAACATGCTTCAAGGCCGCTACCATCATCCCCGTGCTGAAGAAATCTTCAGTGTCGTGTCTCGATGACTAGAGCCCTGTTGCGTTAATACCCATCTTGAAGTATTTAGAGAGGCTTGAGATGAGGCATAATAAGACCCTGTCGCCTCCCCTCACTGGACACCCTGCAGTGAAGTATCGTCCCAAACGCTCAACAGATGATGCCATCTCTACCATCCTCAGTCTGGCCCTCGCCCACTTGAACACCTACATCAGATTACTGTTCACAGACTTCAGTTCAGCATTTAACACTCATTCCTCAGCACCCTGTTTGGAAAGTGGAGTCTGCTGGGCTTGAATACCTCCCTCTATAACTGGATCCTGGACTACTTGACTGGGCGACTTCAGTCAATCCAGATTGGGCACAGCATCTCCAACACCATCACACTGAGCAAGGTGCCCCCCCACCCCCAGGGCTGTGTGCTCAGTCTACTGCTATTCACCCTGCTAATACATGACTGCAGCGATGCACAGCTTGAATCATATTATTAAGTTTGCTGATGACACGATGGTAGTTGGTCTCATTAGCCGGAATGATGAGTCAGCATACAGAGGAGGTGAAGCGGCGAATGGTCTGGTGCAGAGCCAACAGCCTGTCTCTGAATGTGGACAAAATGAAAGAAATGGTTGTTGCCTTCAGGAGGGCATGGAGCAATCACTCTCCACTGGACATCAGCTCCCAGATCATGAAGACCACAAAATTTCTTGGTGTCCACTTGGCAGAGCATCTCACTTGGTTCCTCTACACAGCTCCATAGCCAAGAGAGCTTAGCAGTGTCTCTACTTTCTGCATAAGTTGAGGAAGGCCCATCTCCCATCACCCATCCTGACCAAATTCTACAGAGGGTTCATTGAGAGTACCCTTAGCAGCTGCATCACTGCCTGGTTTGGGAATTTCATCATGTCAGATTGTAAGACCCTACAACAAATAGTGAGGATAGCTGAGAAGATCATTGGGATCTCTCTTCTGTCCATTACAGATATTAGCACCACACGCTGCAACCACAAGACCAACAGCATTGTGGACAACCCCACACATCCATCATTCAAATTCTTCTCCCTCCTGCCATCTGACAAAATACCAGAGCATTCAGTCTCTCATGGCCGGACTGTGCAATAGTTGATTCCTCAAAGCTATCAGGCTCCTTTTAACACTATGATCACACGCTATTCCATTTGCAATTTTCGGACCACTTTTTGAATTGCTGCTAAAACAATATTTTATTAATGATCATTCATTGTTACATTGTAATTTGTCCACCACTGTGCCTATTGTTTTATCTTATCAGGAATTACTATGCATGTTTTGCATATTTCTATGCACTTTATGCTGCCTTGTAAATAACTGTACACTAATGTAGTCTGTGTTCATTTAGCACCTTTGGTCCTGGAGGAATGCTATCTTGTTTTTATTGTACCAGCTGTATATGGTAGAAACTTACTCTATTCTACTACTAAAATACTGGAATCAATTCTGACACCAGGGTGATGGAGTTTGCACCATTAATACATTATTAATGAAACATAATTACACCGTTGTAGTTGCTATCTAATTTGAAATATTTCCAGCACTTTCTGATAGTTGAACCATGGGAAATGCAGGGTACGGGGATAGGGTAGGGGAGGAGTCAGGGTGGGATCCTCTTCAGGCAGTCGATTTGGACTTGGGCCAAATGGCTGTTTCCAAGTAGTAGGGATACAATGATTCTATTTATTTCTTAAACCATTGTTACAGTGTACCAAATAAGACCCATCACAAGACTGTAACTTCCACTTCAGTTATCAGACGATTGGTATTTCCTGAACTGTGCAAGTAAATGGCATTTAACTATAGAGCCAGCCACATCAAGATGCTTACCTATCAAATTTTGTACTCTGTCTATAAGTAATTTGGCTGTTTTTGGGCCAAATATTGTTGATTGGAACTGGCATCTTTTAATGCCTTTAGCCTCCATTCTAGCAGCCTCAAAGGTCAGTATGTCTTTTACATGGTTGGAGACCAAACTATACTAAGTAATCCAGGTGTGGTCTTGCCAAAGCCCTGTACTGCTACAACAAGGCACTGTATTTTTTGTATTTTTGAATTCTTGCTCAATTCTGTTCTCTTTTGCTCTGACATGCTTTGGTGGCTCACTCTCTTTTGCTTGTAATCCATGCTGAGGTGTTATCTGTTGAAAAGAAAATCCGTGAAATGGTCATGCATTGAGAACTTAAGGATATCTACAAACTTTACGTCTGCAAAATATAGAAGTAACCAATTAAACAACCATAGTCTCAAGCTGATTCTGTAAACAATGTTTGAAACTGCATGTTCTTGATCTTCCTGTATTGTGCACTCCCCTTTTTTAAATTTTATATCTATGCTTGAGTGTTTGATGTTGTTTTATTGATTTTCTCAGAATTAGTAAGCAATTAAATTCCACTTTCTGCTTGAGAAATTGTTGTGTTGGCTCTTTTCTTTTGATCTGGCAAGCTTTCTTTCAGTTATAATGTAACTGCCATGTTAAAAGTAAAAAATCTTTACAGTTAATTGAAGGAATCAAAAAGAGGAGAGCTGATTTGCCCCTCCTCACCTGGTTGTAATAACTGCTTTGCTTCAGCTTTGGCAGAGCTGACTGGATCATTTTAAAATTTTTCCCAGGGTACGTTACTATTTCTTTAGATAAAAAGTAATATTTCAAGTGCATTTAGTTACTACTTAAAATTTTGGTGATGTTGATGTTTAGGCTGTAAAGCATTATTTTGGAGGGAGGGCAAAGTGTATCTGCATCTTGTATACGTTACTCCTTCGTACATAATTTACACAAAATAACTATAGAAGATGCAGTTTTAACTTGTAGCTGCTTTTGTACATAATCTCTTGATTTGTGGTTTGTGAACATGCGCTTACTGATATCAGCAAAGGGATCATAACTTCAACACAGTAATTTCTTGCTTCTTGGATTCCAGATGAAATTTAATCTCATATTAATTTTATTTGGAATGTGTCCTAAAACTTTTTTTATAAAAACTATTTCTTTTAGTTAAGATGGGATGATGCAACAGCTTCAGGGCCAGAGAGGCTGTTTAGAAATAATTATCACCTGGTATACCAATTAAAAATTAGGTCATAACTTGTTCAACAATACATAATTTTTGAGGCCTTGTTATAATATTATTCCAGCGAAGAAGGGAAGTTCATCTTCAGAAAATATTAAAATGAACAATTACAGTCTGCTGGAACTTCAGTAGTGCACCCACTTGTGGGAACAGGAATTTACTGACTTCAAGTTCTGCATTTCTGCATGTTTTTTAAACAAACAGCCAGGAGTTGTTGACAGTTTCACAGTTATAGTGACAACAGAAGTTAACTTTCACCAGTTATAATAGCAAAATCTAGACTATTTATCATGAAAGATTAGTGCAAATTTAAAAAAAATCAAATATCCTGAAATTCCAAACTTTATACATGAGTCATTTGAAGGCTCTTGTTGCTGAATGTGCTTTTTCATTTCATTTTGTTTAAGTATTTCTGTTAAGAGGTATTTTACCTCTTCTGTTGTTGCAAATTTGTTTAGTGCCCCTGAGTAGGACGTGGTGGAGCAAAATCAGCAAGAGATACGCTGTCTGAAATACTACTGTGATGCACAGGGATGTTGTAACCATTTTAACTAAAACTGTTAGAACACAAATATAATTTTTAAATTAGTTGGGATTATTGGATCCAATATCATATTCACCACTGAGTTTTCAATTTTTTTGCATTGAAAAATATTATTTTAAATACTAAGACATACTCTACTGGCACATTCTCCTTTTAAATAATAAAAACAACAGATCAGATGGAGCAATTAAACTGAAAAGTAACAAAAAGGCAATTGAGTATTGGGATTAGCCTTTTTGTCTTGCAAGAGAAGTTACTCTAAAGCAAACTTTTGGCCATGAGGAAAATTGTCAGTTCAAATCTGCTACTGTTGTAATTTAACAGGTGGTCTGTTGATGACATGACTGACTCAGTTGCAGCTCTTGCAAACATGCTAGAGGCCACATTCAGATGCTGAATCAACAAGGCAAGTGAAACTTGTTTGACCTGACAATGATTTGGCCCACAGCTGGAAATTTCAGTCAATCAAACTACCCTATGTAGTCTGTAACTGAAGTCAAGTGGCCACAAGATGCTGCTGTGAAAACTGAGCTTCTGAGCATTCTTTCATATCACTGTAGTTTTGACTGGATTTGTTTGTCGCCTGTGTCTGTACAACTGGGTCCCAAACAACAGGTTTGTTTCTTTTCGCAACCACCCACTAAGGCTTTGGAATGTGGGCTGCAAAAAGGGCAGAGCCTGAAGTGACTTTCCCAGATTCATACATTAGTTTCTTGGCTTAGGCAATGTATAAAGACTATGTTAAGCCTACTCTGAATGTTGCAACACAGTAGGCTTAATAAAACTGCAAGGAAGCTTTTTGCTTTGTAGCCACGATTCAGCTTTCATTTTCAGCTACAGTTGATCTAGAAAAACTGTTGCTAATTTAAGTCTGTTTATTTGCTCAATCTTTGACAATGATGATTAAAGATACTTCACTGCGGCAAGATCCAGACCTTAGGAAAGAATTGGCTTTACTAGCCCAGGGATGCGACCTTGTCTTTCCGTCAAGATTTAAGAAGAGGCTGAAGGCTTTTCAGCAAGTCCAGGTTGGGCTTAGTTTTTCTTTTGTCTTTTTAAAAATTTTAAATTTGAAGAACCATGTGCGCTTGAATAATTAGTGACTCAGCACTTGATAAGTGCAAGACCTAGTAATAGTTTGTCTGGGCTAGAATTGAGTGACTGTTTGAATCATTTAGAAATGACAGTTCTTACCTATAAGTAAAAATGCAATTGTCTGTTTAAGAAGCTGTGTTTTAAAGTAAATTGTATAAAATAGATAAGCAATATTTAATTACCAAACTTGAATTTTTAAAATAGTTTTAGCTACTTATACGATTTATGCACTGTGACGCTTCAACATTCTGTGTAATGATGTGGAGGTGCCGGTGTTGGATTGGGGTGGACAAAGTCAAAAATCTCAACGCCAGGTTATACTCCAACAGGTTTATTTGAAACTGCACACTTTCAGAGCTGTCACTCCTCCTTCAGACTAGCTACCTGAGGAAGGAGCGAGATCTCCAAAAGCTTGTGGTTTCAAATAAGTCTGTTGGACTATAATTTAGTATTATGTGATTTTTGACTGAATCTGTGATGTCAAGGAAGATTTTCATTTTTGATAGATACTATTTTTTTTAAAATGAAGGGGGGGGGGGAGAAGATATCTCTGTAGAACCCATCTGAAATTGTTGGAATTTGCAATGTTTGGGGGGGGGGGGGAGAAGATATCTCTGTAGAACCCATCTGAAATTGTTGGAATTTGCAATGTTTGAGCATAGCAGTCAGTAAATGCTTGCTGCACTTGTACCAGCTTTATTTACTGTTTTTATCCACTCCCCTCTGAGTTAGAAATTTTGACTACCCTGCTCAGCAAATTCTTAATATTCAATTTTCATATGGGAAATTGAGAAAATATTATAGCCACAATATATTATATTCACATTGTTCAACCTTTTTTTAAAAAAAACCCATTAGTAAACAAGCTAAGAATTCTTTTGTTTGTTACTGGATATGATTTTTTGAACGTTTGTTTGGCCCTAACTGGAAGCTCCACTGATCCCATTTCAACTGTTCTTGAGATATTCTTGCAACTTCCAGCAAACTGAAGATTTGTTTACAGCTTTCTAAGCTAGAAAAGAATCAGCCAGGATTTATATTCTGAATTCTAGTGAGCATATGAATATGTACCTGTTATTGTGGAGTAGGTTAGGCAGGAACACAGAATGAATCAAAAGTTAAGTCACTATAGTCCAAGTGGACCATATGGCTGCGCTGTCATTAAAAAGAGATGACTGATAGTGATTTAACCTGAGCCTCGCCATGCTTCAGACAAAGGGAGAGATTGAGAGGGAAAGTCCTTCGTAGTAACCTCTACCATGTAAGAATTTAATCTATCTCATTGGCTCTTTGCAATGCACAGTAATGCCATCCAACCAACTGAGCTAATAACCCTAGGATAGATGTGCAGCACAGAAACAGCACCCTTTGGTGCAACTCGTCAATGCCAACCTAGGTATCCTAAATAAATCTCGTCCCATTTGCCAGCATCCTTCCAATTCATATACCCATCCAGATGCCTTTTTAAATGTTGTAATTGTGCCAGACTCCTCCTCTTCCTCTGACTCATCATTCTATACATGCAATACCCTCTGTGGTGGCGGGGTGGGATGCTCTTCAATGAGTGCATGTGGACTCGATGGGCTATTGGGATTCTGTGATTCTATAATTATTTCATTTTTGTTCTCGCTATGGTTTTGTTTTCTGTTCAGTATTTTGCATATGCTACTTAATTCAAGCATACACTTTTTGTTCAGAGTTATCTTAGAAAGGGTTCTTCTGTCTAACTTCTTGAAAAGGAAAATCCTGGATCCAATGTAGAGAGCCACTGACATGGATCTCTAATTACTAGAATTACAGTGGAACAGTGCATAAAAGTACTACTGGCAGCTGTTCTACTGACTGTAATAACTAGCCCTGTATTCTTACATTGCTGGAAAAGTTGCAATGTGATCATGTTGCTGCACCCCTCCTCTGCTCTTATGTTGTCCAAGCTACTTGACCAATTGGTGAAAACAATTTTTTTCCACAAATTATAAATGGAAAGATCCAAGCCATATCTTAGGGAATGGAGCTTGGAGTAGGTGCTATCACTGGTTTCCGTTTCTTTCCACCGAGTCTCAGACTGAACCAGTTTGTAACTAGAGTGTTCTACTGTACCACATTAAAGCTTCTATATAAATGCCTATTGTTGTATAAATGCAGTATGCGAAATTGTTAGCACCAAGACATTCAATAGAGTTTTTTAGTTAAATAAGAAAAACCTGCAGGTAATGGTGTTTCCATGTATCTGCTGCTCTTTCCTCTAGATGGTTGTGGGTTTGTAAGGTGCTGTCTAAGAGGCCTTGCTGAGTTGCTGCATTGCATCTTGTAGATGGCGAACACTGCTGCTACTGGGCATTGGTGTTAGATATTTATTGGAATATTTATGAATGTGATGCCAACTGTACTAGCTGTTGTTAGGGCTGCACTCTTCCAAGCAAGTGAGGTGTTCTATCACCACTGGTGACTTGTATTGTAAATGGTGGACAAGCTTTGGGGAGTTAGGAGATGAGTTATTCACCCAGCCTCAGACCTGCTCCTGTTGTCACAGTATTTATATGGCTTGTTCAGCTCAGTCTCTAGTCGCTGGTAGCCCCAGGATGATATGTGAGATTGTGATGGTTGTGCTACTAAATATCAAGTGGTTAGATTGTCTCTTGTTGGAGATGATCATTGTCTGGCATTTGTGTGATGTGAATATCTCTTGTCAATCCAAACCTGGATAGGTGGTCCAACTCATCCATGCTGACCAAATATCCTAAATTAATCTAGTCCCATTTGCCAGCATTTGGCCCATATCCCTCTGAAATCCTTCCTATTCATGTACCCATCAGATGCCTTTTAAATGCTGTAATTGTACCAGCCTTCACCCCTTCTGGCTGCTCATTCCATACACAAACAACCCTTTGCATGAAAAAACTGCACCTGCGATCCCTTTTAAATCTCTCCCCTCTCTCTCTTTAAACCCACGCCCTCTAGTTTTGGACTCATGCACCCCAAGGAAAAGACCTTGTCTATTCACCCTATCCATGCCTCTCATGATCTTATAAACCTCCTGTAAGGTCACCTCTCAACCTCCAATGCTCCAGGGAAAATAGCCCCAGTCTTTTCAACCTCTCCCTGTAGCTCAAACCCTCCAACATCCTTGTAAATCTTTTCTGAACCCTTTCAAGTTTCACAACATCCTTCCTACAGCAGTGAGATCAGAATTGCATGCAGTATTCCAAACGTGGCCTAACGTTCTGTGCAGCTGCAACCTGACCTCCCAACTCCTGTATTCAATGCACTGACCAATAAAGTCAAGCATACCAAACGCTGCCTTAACTATCCTGTCTAACTGCAACTCCACTCTCCAAAGAATTGTGATCCTGCACTCCAGCTCTAATCCTGTATTCGTTTCCAGCAAGCAATTGTAATTTTTGCTAACCCTAGAAGTAAAATTAAATAACTTTCTAGCCTCGTACAATGAAATAACATGTTCTTGCTCTACTGATCCATGTCCGTTTCAGGAAAAGTGAATTCCATTACTTTTGCTTTCCATTTGTTCCTTTCTCTGACAAATGCAGGAATTGAAAAAGTGAAACTTTCTGAAATTAGCACCTATGTTGGAAGTATAACAGAAAAAGCTTGCAGAAATCAAATGATCTTCTTTAAAATCTCTACAATGTGAAAACAGGTCACTTGGCCCAGCAAGTCTACACCAACCCTCAAAAGAGCAACCCACCCAGACCCATCCCCTTACCTTATTCCTGTAACCCTGTATTTCCTACGGCTAACGTACTGACCCATCCATGAGCACTGTGGGCAATTCAGCATGACCAATCCACCAAAGCTACACATCTTTGGACTGTGGAAGGAAACCAGACCACCCAGCGGAAACCCAAGCAGACACAAAGAGAATGTCTATGCGAAGTTTGCACAATTGTCCAATGGTGTGATTAAACCTGGGTCCCTAGTGTTGTGAGGCAGCAGTGCAAACCACTGAGCCATTGTGCCACCCCTTCTGTGAGAATAAAATGTTTATGGGAATTATTTGATCTTTACAAATTGGAATGTACAGCACACTGGTAACTTTGTTTGAGTAAACCATGAAACTTTGAGCATTCTTGTATAGTTAATTTGTTATATATCCTCACCTATTCCTTGTGGAGCCAATGACCAGTGCTCAGAATGAAAAGGAAGGCTGGGTTAAGTTTATTTTTGCTGCTATACCCTTTGTATATCTTGTATATCTGTATTTACTATTCAGTTTTTTTTTTGACTTCAACTTGCTATTTTTGAAATGGCTGGCTGTATTCTATTCAATTGAAAGCCAATAGTCAATCCTTATCTTGAAATGCTTTTGAAATCCAATGATCAAAAACATACTGGAATGTACCAAATAGAAGTAGCCTATTTTCAACATCACTTGGAATAGAATAAGTGGAGGTTATCTCCTCAACAAAATAACAGGCTGTGCTTATATAGGAAAGTGAGACAGCGTGTATTTATTATAATAATAAAAGAAAAGTGAGTTGCACCAAAATCTGACTTTTAAACTAAATATGAGAGTTGAATTGAAGAATCACCGTTGAAGTTGTCAATGTAAGCACTAGGATTTTGGCCTAATCTCTTGCTAAATATAAGCACCTGTTTCATGTTTGTTGATGAGCTTTGAATTTGTCGAATATTAAGCAAACCTAAGGTATCCATCTAAAAATAAACCACCTGGTTGGAGGTGGCATATGAGCGTGGATAGGGAATTGGCTGATGAGCAGAAGATGGTGCATGAGGCTAAGGGATTATTTCCTTAGCGTGTTTTGAGAAGATTTGTAGCTCAGGTTGAGGTTCTGGATGTAGGTTTGCTCACTGAGCTGGAAGGTTAATTTCCAGATGTTTTGTCACCTTACTAGGTAACATCTTCAGTGGGCCTCCAGGTGAAGCACTGTTCATGATTTCTGCTTTCTATTTGTGTTTGGATTTCTTTGGGTTGGTGACTTCATTTCCAGTGGTGATGTCATCCTGTTCTTTTTCTGAGGGTGGTAAATGGGGTCTAACTCTGTTTTGTTGATAGAGTTCTGGTTGGAATGCCATGCTTCTGGGAATTCTCGTGAGTGTCTCTGTTTAGCTTGTCCTCGGATGGATGTGTTGTCCCAGTCGAAGTGGTGTCCTTCCTTACCTATATGTAGGGATACTAGTGAGAGAGGATCATGTTGTTTTGGGGCTAGTTGATGTTCATGTATCCTGTGCACAAATGAAGCTGCGTCAGAACATTATTTCAACAAGCCAGCTCATACTGCAGCACAGAGGAACTACGTAGAGAAGAGGAAAATCACCTATACTGTGCATTCAAAAAGACCTAATGAACACAGTCCACCGATTTTCTCAGCAACAAACCCAAACAAGCAGACAAAACACATCCAGAAACCCTAGCTGCTCCCCCCCCCACATCAAAAACATCTCAGAAATGACTGCCAGACTACCGAGACCCCTTGGCATCATGGTAGCCCACAAACCCAACATATTAAAATAGCAGCTAATAAACTTGAAAGACCCTATCCAGACAAGAAGCAAAACTAATATCATTTACAAAATACCGTGCAAGAATTGTACCAAACACTACATTGGACAAACTGGCAAAAAACTAGCCACCAGAATAAATGAACACCAATTAGCCATAAAACGATATGATCCCCTCTCGCTAGTATCCTTGCATAAGATAAGGAAGGACATCACTTCTACTGGACCAACACATCCATCCTAGGACAGGCCAAACAGACACTTACGAAAATTCCTAAAAGCATGGCATTCCAACCAGAACTCTATCAACAAACACACACAGTTAGACCCGTCTACCACCCCCTAAGGAAAAGGACAGAAAATAACATCACCACAGGAAATGGCATCACCAACCCAAAGAAATCCAAACATATAAATAGAAAGCAGGAATCATGAACAGTGCTTTGCCTGGAGGCCCACTGAAGATGTTACTTAGCAGGGTAACGAAACGTCTGGAAATTAACCTTCCAGCTCAGCGAGCAAACCTACATCCAGATTCTTTCTTACATTGACAATCTGTAACCGTTGGGGTTCCATGGGGATCACTGCTTTGCAATATATATTAGTGACTTGAAGGAGTGAAGCGAATGTACTCTAGTCAAACTTGCACACAAGAAGTGGTGGAAATACAAGTTGCGAAGGGAATACAAACTGATTAGAGATATTGATAGGTTAAGTAAGTGAGCAAAAAGTTGACAAATGGAGTGTAATGCGGGGAAATGTATTTTTTTCATTTTGGAAGAGAAAATAAAAACCGTAATTTAGAGAAAATCTACAGAAAAGTGCAATACAAAGAAACTTGGGAGCACTTTTGAGCAAAACACAAAGTTAGCATGCAGTTGCAGCAGATTCAGGAAGGAGAGTGGAACATTGACCTTTTATTTCAAAGGATTTAGAGTATATAAGAGTAAGAAAATCTTTGAATTTACAAGGTGCTGGTAAGGCCTCATCTGGAGTACTGTGAACAGTTTTGGTCCCCTCGTTTGAGGAATGATCTCACTTTGTGGGAGACAGTACAGAGAATATTCCCTAGAATGATTGTCTTATGAGCAAAGTCTATAGAGTTTGGGACTCTACTGGAGTTTAGAAGAAAGGAAAGTGATCACATTGAAACATACAGAATTTTTAAGGGTTTGACAGGGTAAATTCTGAATGTTTCTCTAATGGGAGTTCTAGGACCAGAGGGTATAGCCTCAGAATAAAGGGGCACAATTTAAGGCTGCAATGACGTATTTCTTATGAGGCTTGAGTCTTTGGCATTCCTTGCCACAGAAGGCTGTGGGGGTACAGTCCTTGTGTAAATTTAAAGCTGAGATAGATATACAGATACATGATCAGTAGGGAAATCGAGGGTTGTGGATGTGAGGAATTATAGGTGAGCCATAATTTTTAATAAATGGCGGAACAGGCTTGAGTGGTCAAATGATCTACTCCTGTTCCTTTTTATTATGGCCTTCACTTGAATGAATGTGGGATTGTGTATTTGAATGCTGTATTTGTATTTGTTATGTTCTTAAGATGTTAGTGATTCTTTGATATAGCAGGAAATTAGAAAGTGTGGAAACAAAAAGCTAGAGTTTCTCTTTTTTTCTTAAATAGAATATTCATCCAGGTATAAAATTTGTCATATACAGAATGCATTTTGGTGGATAAAATGTTTTAATTATCAAGCTGGTTGACTTTTCCATGACTGACTGACTGACTGACTAATTTAAACACCTCTAATGCAAGAAAGACAATCTTGCCTCTTTGCTTCTCTGGCTTTTTCCCTCCATCTCAAACTTACCATGTTATTTAATAACTATGATCCCTCTGTTTTGAAATGGCTCACTCACCCTGTAAACTTACAACAAATATTATCTACTATAGCCACTATGCACCAGCGGTCATATATCAGGTCCTTCGACAGTATCTCAGTATCAAGGAATGTCTTAATTTCACTCTTGGTTTGATGTGTTCAGAAATGACCGGTAAGCCCGATGTATGATCTACAGATTTTGTAATGTAAGAGACAGGTAATGCTTGAAAGGTTGGCAGGAAGGCTTGCTTTAAAGTTTGTGTACTCCCTCTGATGCTTTGATTTAACATCTGCATGTTCCCAACGAAGTGTTGGAGAAAACTCTTTTGAAAAACTGCCATCTTGGTGAGTCAAAAGACAGGGTCTCCATGAGCTTGCAGATATTTGACCTTTTTCAGTAATGCTTTGAGGACATCTCTAGACCATTACTGCTTTTATTTCCTGCCACAGCTAAGTTCTAAATAGAGAAGTTTATTTGGGTGTCTAGTGTCATTTATAGAAGTGACTTATCCTGCCCAGCAGTGCTTATTTTTGAATGATTAGCACCTCCGTGTTGGACAAGCTGGCTTGAGAAACAACACTGCTGTAGGGCCATCTTTCTTATGATCAGTTTTGCAGGATTTTATGAATATGCTAGTACCTCTCTAGTGTTTTTTAAAGTTCCAGAAACATACAGGAGTCCAGTGTTCACAACTGGCTGGTATCCCTCAATCACTGCTTTTCATAATCTGCCTAAGGCTGAACCAGCACGTCGAAGACAAGGATAGATTTGACTGTCCATGTCTGCCTTTGTCAAAAGAAGGCTCCCAAAATACATTGTCAACTCCCTCTCTGAAGTAAATGAGAAAATGACCTGGAACTCTGCTTTTCATTTATTCATTACAGGAAATATGTGTAGTGGAATAAGCCAGCAGTACTTGAGGCTGATGGAATCAAAGGATATGGGGGGAAAAGCAGAAACAAGCTATTAAAAATTGGATGAACAGCCACAATTATATGGAATAGTTTGATGGGCTGAACAGCCTACTTATGCTCATTTTCTATTCATTGTTTTTGCCCATCCCTAATTGCTGAGGTTCCACTTGACTCAAAACATTGTGTGCTTCTCTCTCCACAATGTGAAGGTGCCTGTATTGGACTGCATTGGACAAAGTTAAAAATCAAACAACAGCAGGTTTATAGTCAAACAGGTTTATTTGGAAGTACTAGCTTTCAGAGCACTGCTCCTTCTTCAGAGTCTCACTTCTGTTGTGGGCAAAGTCTTAGAGAGAATTGTAAGGGATAGGATTTATGCACATCTGGATAGGAATAATGTGATCAAGGATAGTCAGCATGGTTTTGTGAAGGGCAGGTCGTGCCTCACAAACCTTATTGAATTCTTTGAAAAGGTGACGAAGGAGGTTGATGAGGGGAAAGCGGTAGATGTGGTATATATGGATTTTAGTAAGGCGTTTGAAATCAAACACTGTTCATCTGGAAGTTGCACAAACTAACCTTCTACCAAAGTGTAATATTCCCTGAACTGTTTCATACTGCTTTCTAGGAAAGAAATTTTGCTGTGCTTTTGCGGTCATAAACCCAATACAGTACTAACAATCTTCCTTTAATCTTACAGGGGTCCATGCTCTCTGACATTCAGGTATACGGGATTAAGTCAACATTCTGGAAAGACTTAATGATCCAGTTTTTTTTTTACAAAAACCTTTTGCAAAAGTAACCAACGCCCATAGGTCTCTATTTTGAAATCTAAGTTTAAGAAATGATATTACTCTATATAAAAATAACATCTTTCATAACACTTATTCCCAAAGAAAAATGAAAATGTACCTATAAGGCATTTTTTTTCAACTCCTATTAAAAATTATTTTAATGCTATTTCAGTGCCATAATAACAGTAATAATATATTGAGATTAAAATATACAATATCAGAGCGAACGACTGGATCACAGCATTTGCTGTTTTCATTAGAGAAAAGAAGGTTTAGGGGTGACTTGATTGAGGTGTACAAGATGATTAGGGGGTTAGATAGGGTTGACAGTGTGAACCTTTTCCCGCGTATGGAGTCGGGTATTACAAGGGGGCATAGCTTTAAATTAAGGGGGGGTAGATATAGGACTGAAGTTAGGGGTAGGTTCTTCACTCAGCGAGTTATAAGTTCATGGAATGCCCTGCCAGTAGCAGTGGTGGACTCTCCCTCTTTATGGGCATTTAAGCGGGCATTGGATAGGTATTTGGAGGATAGTGGGTTAGTATAGGTTAGGTGGGCTTGGATCGGCGCAACATCGAGGGCCAAAGGGCCTGTACTGCGCTGTATTGTTCTATGTTCTATGTTCATAAGGATCATAAGACACAGAATTTGTAGCAAAAGATCATAGTGTCATGCCGTTAAAACGATATATTGAGCAAAGCTAGATTGCTGTGAAGCGTTTGTTTTAGAATGGGTTGCAGGTTTCTGTTCACTTAAAAGTAGCTCTGGGATTTATATATTAAGTCACCATTCTAGAGATAACTTAAAGTTTTATAAAAATAAAGTCATTTCTGACAATGTATTCCCAGTCTGGGAACACTTCAGTGGTCAGAGACATTCGTCCTTGAATCTTTGGATGACCATCCTCTGGGGCAGACTTCAGGATATACAACAACACCGAGCAGAGGCTAATAGCCAACTTTGGTACCCATGAGGATGGCCTCAACCAGGACCTTGGGCTCATGTCATTCAACAGATGACACCACTGCACTATACACTTGCTCTCACACGTGCATATGCACTCACGCAGATTCTCTCTCATACATACACTTCCTGAGACACACATACCCCTGCACATTCACCCACACACGCATATTCTCACAGGCTTATCCTCTGCCACACTCGTGCACATACTCTACCAAGCATGCGTGCACATATGCGCAAACAATCTTTCGTGCACTCACGTGCTCTCCCCCTGATATATGCGTGCGTGTGTGCACACATGCCTATGGGGTAAATTTCCATTCGCAGAATTGTATTTGCAAATTCTATTTTTGCTCAAAAAGCACACCACCTGCAGGCAGTCAATTCATATAGCATTTCATAAATTTTGAGAAGATTTGTAGCTCAGGTTGAGGTTCTGGATGTACTTTTGCTTGCTGAGCTGGAAATGTTTCATCACCATACTAGATAACATCAGTGAACCTCCAGTGAAGCACTGGTGTTATGACCTGCTGTCTATTTGTTTAGCTTTCCTTGTGTTGCTGATGACATCACCACAGGGCGTGACATTTCCTGTTTTTCTCCGGTGGTAAATGAAGCTCCAAGTTGATGTACTTTGTTGATAGAGTTCCAGTTGGAATGGTGGGCTTCTAGGAATTCTCGTGCGTGTCTGTTTGGCTTGTCCTAGGATGGATGTCTTAGTCGATGTAGCATCCTTCATCATCTGTATGTCAGGATATTCGTGATAGTGGGTCATGTCTTTTTGTGGCTACTTGATGTTCATGTAGCCGAGTAGCTAATTTTCTGCCTGTTTGTCCAATGTAGTGTTTGTTACGGTTCTTACAGGTACTACCTAAATGTCTTAACTACAAACTTCCCCTTAACACCCACAAGCCAAAAGAATAGCAGAGCAAAATGGCCATAGAATGCTAAGAAAAATGATTAACGATGCCCACAACAGACTCCGTAAATTCAACTGGGAAATTTTGTGCCAAAAATCTTTACTCACTAGTGTGACAGACCATGAATGGTCAGACACAATAGAACGGACCATGGACATTAGACAGCAACAAACAGAGTGAAAAAACTAGATCTGCAGAAAAAAAACTCTACGAACTCTCTCAAAATAACAAACAGTCAACAAGCATGGATGGAAAACTTTATCTGACCAACCCTTAACAGACAGTGAAAAAGCAGTCTTAATAAGAGGATTAAATTACAGCTTCCGGGATGCGGACAAGAAAGATTTCTTCGCGTTAGAAACAGCACTGAAAGACAACTAACTCTCAGAAGAAACCTAGCAAACAATCAGACAGTCACACCAACATTAAGCAGCAAAAAGGAAGGAAACATACTCATACACAAGAAAGGAAAGCACTACAAGAACTCCAAGATACAAACATTGTTATCCTACTTCCAGACAAAGGATGCTGGACAGTCATTTTAAACCGAACAGGCGACATTGAGAAAGTGAATACACTGCTTGCAGATACACTTACACTTACCAACAGGTGTCGATAGGTCCAACCCCATAAGTAGAGAACCAAATCGCAGTCCTACTCAAAAAAAAACTTCAGAAATCTGGAGAATTACGCAAGAAGACATCCAAAAAATGAAACCAGATGGATCCAATGCACCATGCTTCTACGGTTTATAACACCAGTGCTTCATCGGATGCTCACTGATGTTACCTAGTATGGTGCCGAAATGTCTGAAAATGAACCTTTCAGCTCAGCAAGCAAACTTCCACGTTTTATAAATTCCTACTTTGGAAATAGAGCCAGTCTGACTCAAGATCGGGATACAGATAGTCTCTAACCTTGCACCTATTTTAATATATTGTCTGAGCTGAGATATCACTTCTTATTTAGAAAGCCTTCAGTTATCTCAAGAATGTGACTTAAAAGAAGTGCTGGGATTTACATAAACTGAAACCTACAACCCATTCTAAAAGATGAAAGCCTTAACAGAAATTTAGGTTTGTTCAATAGATCGTTTTAATTGCATGACACTGATCTTTTGTTTTAAATTCTGTGTCTTATAATCCTGCCCCACTCGTTACTTATTGAAGGAGCAGTGCTCCAAAAGCTGGTACTTCCAAATAAACCTGTTGGACTATAACCTGGTGTTGTGATTTTTAACTTTCTCCACAAACATTGCCAAACTAGCTGAGTTTCTCCAGTACCTTGTTTTTATTCCCCATAACATTAGCCTGGAGTTCTGGATTATTAGTCCACTGACATTACCATTGGTCTACAGAAGGGTGGTGTTTGTACAATGTGAAGTACTGGAGTTAATGAGTATGCACAAAAGCACATCTGAAGCTCTGACAGATGTTGGAAGTTCAATTGGCTTTGAATTGAAGGAATATATCTTAAACAGTCTGCTTGGATGTCTCTACATGCCTGTGATTAACTTGGGGAAGGTGAAGTGCAATATTTGCATTGGCACAGTCGGCTTTGACTCCAGTTTTTACTGAGAGTGGGTTTGTGGTGCTCTGTTGATGAGGATCATATCACCCAGAAGCACTGAGAGAATGGTGATAAATTTCTAAGAGCAGTCAAACTTGAGGGTTATTCCAAACCCTCTGGACTTTTGTGAGTGGCTGATGCTGTTCTTGCATCTAAAAGCAATAAAAATGAGCAAAACATTGATCTGATGTTAATGCTTTTGCTGAGGGAGGAATGGAGGCTAGATTTCGAACTTACTGCTTCTCTTCCAAGTTCCAGGAAAACATGTTTTCTTTCCATCCATAAACATCCTGGGAAATAATGTCACTAAACATTTTATCTGGCTTTTCAATGGGAAAAAGAAAAACCCTTTTGATGTGCACATGCAGTGTAAATAGAAAACTGATGTTTGCCATTGCAGGCAGCTGTTCTGTAATTACCTGATATGGAATCTGGTTACAGAATGCATTGTCCATCCGTGGATTCCTCCAGCAGCTGAAGAATTCTTTGGACGTTTGTAGTGTGTTATACTTGACACATGAGAATTTTATTTTTGCATACTGGGCTGTCTCCGAATTGCAGATCTATCTATATAAATAGATGTCTTCTCTTCTGCCCCCACCCACTTTGTGAAGTATCCATACATCATTATCCTTAACCTTTCCCTGCTTGACAGTCCATTAATTTTTATTTTTCTCTTATGCATTGAATTGTAAGATTTCTTTAACCATTTTGCTACACTAAAAATGACGTAGAAATCCAAGTCCTGTTTTAACTTTGATTGTTTTTATCAGGCAGTTCTAAGATTTTGTTGGCTTGACTGTGCTCTATCCATGCGTGTATGAATTGAGCAGGTATTTTACATCAGTCTTCACTATAGTGGAAACAAGTTCCATCCCAGCAATAGCTGGAAATCAGGAAATGGAAGGGATGGAGGTACTCCAGAAAATAGAATTACTAAGCACCTAGATACTAAGCAACATTTGGAGCTCTGGGCAGACAATTCCCAGGGTTCCGATTAACTTCATAGTCGGAAATTAAAAAGTTGTTGGTGAAATAGTTAACTGTTAGTTTTAATTATACAGAAACTAGATCACAAGGACAATGTTTGAAGCAATTGAAGACATTATAGCAGGGCCCTTTAGAAAAGTTCAAGGTATTTGGACAGAGTCAGCATGGTTTTGTGAAAGGAAAATTATGTTTAACCAGTTTTAGACATCTTTTGAGAAAATAATATGCTGTGGGTAAAGGAGAAACTGGGAGTAATGTATTTGAAATTCCAGAAGGCATTTACTAAGGTGTTACATCAAAGATAATTGCAGAAAATGAAAGTCCACAGTGTGGAGGATAATGTATTGACTTGGATAGAAGACTGGTGAGCTAAAATGAAACATGGCTTGCAGTGTCATTTCTTGTTTTCAAGGTGGGATGTTTGATACATGGTGTGCCACAAGGATCAGTGCTGGGAGTTTAACACTTTACAATTGTATGTAAATAATTATGGAAGACAGCTCCAAAATGTATGGCTCCTAAATTTGTTAATGACCCAAACTTAAGTGAATTGTGAAAGAAAATAGTGCTAGGAAGGATGGTGTTCAAATGTGATGTTATGTGAGTAGGCAAAGATTTAACAAATGGACTATAATGTAGGAAAATGCGAAATACATAGAAAACAATGTTATTTAAATTATGGAAGATTACAGAACCCTGAGAAGCAGAAGGATTTAGGTGTTCCTGTGCATGAAACATGAAAGATTATAGAACATAGAACAATACAGTGCAGTACAGGCCCTTTGGCCCTCGATGTTGTGCCGATCCAAGCCCACCTAACCTACACTAGCCCACTATCCTCCATATGCCTATCCAATGCCCGCTTAAATGCGCATTAAGAGGGAGAGTCCACCACTGCTACTGGCAGGGCATTCCATGAACTCACGACTCGTTGAGTAAAGAACCTACACATGAAAAGCTGTTAATAAGGAAAGCTAGTGGAAGAGTCTAGTTTAATGCATTGGGACTTGAATACAAAAGAGAGACCTTATGCTTCAGTTGTACAGGGCATTAATGAGACCACATCTGGAGTACTGGGCACAATGCTAGCCTCCTTTACTTTTAAGGAAGGATGTAACAGCAATGGAAGCAATTCTGAAAATTCTTGTTTCGGCTGGTTATCTTCAGAGTAAAAGTTGGACAAGCCGTGCCTGCACCCACAAAGTTTAGAAGAGCAAGAAATGGCTTGATTGAAATGCAAGATCTGCACAGTTTCGGTTGGGTAGCTGTGGAAAGGGTGTTCCCTTTTGTATGAGAATCCAGAACTAAGGAGTCACTCATTTAAGATGAGGTGAAGGGAAATTTTATTTCTGAATGCCATGAGTCGTCTTCAAAAAATAGTGGAAATAGATTTTTTTTTTTACCCCTTTCAATAACCAGAATAGACTGGAATGTGGAATGATTAGTTCAATTATAATCTTTATTGGCTGTGCTGCTCTGTTGCTGTGTTCCTACTTAGATCTTGGAATTCTTTCTTCCACTTCCAGTTTCAAGACAATATAATTTGTATTTGAAGGAGAGAATATTACTGGAAAATGTTCAAAGTGTGTAGAAAGTATGATCCTTCTCTTTATTTGAAAATAGTTAGCATTTCTACATGATCCTTTTGAGCTCTTCCAATCAAGTTGCATTTAAAAATATTTTTAGATTTTGTATTGTTACAGTGCTGCAGTTGTGGTTCACATCCAAGTCTGGTATATAATAGAGATCATAAATATCTTGCATTTCTCTCTCTCCAAGTCTTTATTGGAAATAATATATTTCCAATATATTACAGTTGATGCTTAAGTATATAATTTCCACATGTTATGTTAAAATATGAAAAGAATGCACAGCTGTGAAATGTGTTTTTTAAACATTACATTTTTTGCGGGCTTCATTTTGGATGCTAAATGTTCCAAGAAATAGTCAATTTGTCAAATGGAAGTGAAGGGGTCAATCATTAACTCAGTCTTCAAGATGCTGTCAGCAGGGAGTAATGGGTACCATTTACCTGTAAAGGATAAGTCATAAAATAATAGTGGAGAAGAGGCTATAGAGGATTGGAGGACTTCACCATTCAATTAGTGGTCCAAATTTTGTACTGTTTCTGAATATTTTGTGTTTTTAAAAATATTTTTGTCACACTTCAAGGGATAGCTATCCTTAAGTAGTTCGACCTGACCATAAAGGATGTATTTTCATTAATATAATGCCTTTTTATGGCATTTACATTTTCCAAACCCCTTTGCAATGAAGTAAGAGTGTACTTTTGAACTATAGTGTAAAAAAATGCTACAGCTAACTTGGACAGGACCCTATACATCACAAATGTCCACAAATCTCATTTATATCGAATGAGAAATATATATTGGCCAGGCTACCAGTTAGAACATGCCTTATTTGAATCATGAAAAAGTATCGTTTATATCTTTTACCCAAAATACCAGATCAAACCATAATTAAACATCTCATCTGAAATTTGGCAGACATTCTGCATCCCTCTATTGCACTGGCATCTCAGCTAGTTTTGCTGCTGCAGATTTTGGGACGGGATTTGAGCCAAGTGTCATGCTGTGAAGAATAATGTAATTGCACTGAGTTACTGAACTAGGGAGAACTGGCATATTTTATGCAGAAGCTTTCCTCAGATGTTTAAATTTTGGGATAGAAGCCGTTATAGGTTAAGGTTGTTGTAGGTCTGTGAAGACAACAAATTTGATGGCTGAATTTGACTTGATTGCATGCATTTTTAAGCTAACTTGTTTTTCTTACAGGTTCAAGCAAAGAAAGAGAACCCGTTGCCTCCAGCTCTGAGTGAGTGCATTCCAAAGTTTTATTTCCCTCAAGGTTGCCCAAAAAGAAACCTTGATGTAGATGCACTCATCGCCAGGATAGAAAATGCCTATACACAATTTGAAAATGAAAGAGCAACTCTGGAAGACATGGCAAAAATTGCAAAAGTAAGTTCATTAACTCTGCTTTTTTACAAGATTTGTAATATTCATTTGATACAAGGAAAATTACAGTATTTTTTAAGGTGGTTATTCCCAAACAAATACAACCAGTAATTATTATAATTGTATTATGGAAAACTTTTATATGGGGATCTTTTAAGATTCTGCAGATGGTGGTCATGCAGAGTAATTCCACAGCACATTCAAAGTCCTTGGTACTTGCGCAGAGTTATATTGAGGGCCAATCCCGGTTTGTTTCAATACTAACTTATGCAAGAATGTCCCACTATTCTACATGCAAGAGGGTTAGTTTATAGTGACTTTTAATGGGGTCACCCTTTTCATAGTTCTCATAAGAGTTCATCCTATCATCCTTCCGACGGACTTGAGAGGCTACTTCTGTTTCTAGGTCATATAGTCTTTAAATAGACAGATTTGTAATCAGTAAATGAATCAAGGGTTATGGGGGGGGGGGGAGAAGAGGCAGACAGGAATGTGGAGTTCAGGTTTTTAGGTTCAGCCATGATTTCATTGGTGAAGCAGACTTGATGGACTGAATGGCCTACTACTTCCTCTGGTTTTGAGAATCAGATCTGCCCACTGGAGCAAACTTTGTCATTAATCTGGTTTGTTTGATTTACCTTGTGGATTTCTTTAGCTCTTGGATCTAGATATCCGGCTTATGTCTGGATGATTCCTAACTGCTGTCTAAGCCCCTCATTTTATGCACTTCAATTAAATATCCTTTTATCTTACTCGTTTTCCAATTGTTCCATATAGCCGGACTTTTCCAGGTCTGACAACATCCTTCTAAATCTCTTTTAAAACCTTTTCAGTGTAATGACTCCTTCCAATAATTTGGCCATAAGTTTTTGGCCTCATGTCAGTAGACATCTTGCTCAAGTTTAGTAATTAATTTGTTAAATAAATATTGTCTGAAGTTTGCAGAAAGCCAGATTGCCAGGATTGAGGGAGAATCAAGCTTTAGATGATTATACATCTCTGAGGTAATGTAAACGAGCAACTTGCATTTTAAGACAGGAGTTTTTTTCCCCAAGTCTAACTTTACTTATACAATTGGAGAAAAACTGTTTTCAGAAATCCCCTTTGCATAACTTGAATTTGCATCAAGCTCAGTGCCTATACAGATTTCTGGATATTCTCATTGTGGAATGCATCCTGCTTGAACTTTTCTATGCTGTGCCTCTGGTCCAATCCAAGCATAGCCCTCATAGATGTTATATCTGTTGGATAAGCTTGTTTTTTTTTTTGTAGGGATTGTGTCGGCAACTTGTGTGCTTTGAACTCTTGTTGATGTAGACCTTCGCTTACTACATAGAACCTAGAACATAGAACAATACAGCATAGAACAGGCCCTTCAGCCCACGATGTTGTACTGAACATTTGTCCTAGCTTAAGCATCCATCCATGTACCTATCCAATTGCCGCTTAAAGGTCGCCAATGATTCTGACTCTACCACTCCCACAGGCAGCGCATTCCATGCCCCCACCACTCTCTGGGTAAAGAACCTACCCCTGACATCTCCCCTATACCTTCCACCCTTCACCTTAAATTTATGTCCCCTTGTAACACTCTGTTGTACCCAGGGAAAAAGTTTCTGACTGTCTACTCTATCTATGCCTCTGATCATCTTATAAACCTCTATCAAGTCACCCCTCATCCTTCGCCGTTCCAACAAGAAAAGGCCGAG
>NC_057715.1:104493049-104498315 GCF_004010195.1 Chiloscyllium plagiosum | reverse complement strand
CCCAGTCTAGTAGCCTGTATCTCAGTATTCTCCTCGACAACATTGTCGTTTTCTAGAGTGAATACTGTCGAAAAATATTCATTAAGTGATTCCCACTACTGTCCTTGATCGGACCTACCCTCGTTCTCGTGTTTCTCACATATGCATAAAATGCCTTTGGGTTATCCTTGATCCTATCCGCCAGAGATTTTTCATGCCCTCTCTTGGCTCTCCTAATCCCTTTCTTCAGGTCCCTTCTGGCTATCCTGTATCCCTCCACTGCTCTGTCTGAACCCTGTTTCCTCAACCTGATGTAAGCCTCCTTCTTCCTCTTTACAAGGCATTCAACCTCCCTCGTCAACCAAGGTTCCCTCACACGACCATTTCTTTCCTGCCTGACAGGTACATACAGATCAAGGACAAGTCCTATCTGTTCTTTGAAAAAGTTCCACATTTCCACGACATCCTTCCCTGACAGCCTATGCTCCCAACTTATGCTTCACATTTCTTGTGTGGGTGGCATCTTAAGAGTGGGTGACAGCAAGAAGTTTGGGACAATATAGCAAATGAAAAAATTAAAATTTTCAAGCCGAGGTGATAATGTCCAACTTTTCCTTTTTAAAGTTTTAAGGCATCAGAAAAACACCAGTCTCACCACATCATGGCTAATCGTGAACTAATTCAGAGAACGCTGCAGCACTTAACTAACGCACTTTGGTGCTCACTGATATCTCACCATATGTTGCAGTGCACCTGCCAAGATGTTCTGTGCATAGGAAAGCACCTATCTCGTTGGTCTGCGCAGGAAAGAACTCCTAGCTCTTAGCTTTCTTTCTTAATGCTCACATTCTTTGCACTTGATGCATGCAGTGTTTCTGCTTTTCTTTGCCTCTTTGTACTTTGCCATTTCATTCAGCACCTGCAGGCTCTCACCATGTCTGGCTTACCTTTCTTCTAAGAGCAAACAGAAGGATGGCAACTTGTCATAGATGCCAGCACAAAACAGTCGAGCAGATATGTTGTGCCTACAGCATATGGCAGCTACTTGAATGATAAAAACGCTGCATCTGCTTCAAATAAATGTCTATATCTGAAAATTTAAGAGAAGTAGTCTTAATCAGGTGCAGGAGGACTACTGTCACTAAGGGGGAGCCATCATATTTCATCAAGATGAGCCAATAGATGTGAAGCTGGAAGAGCACAGCAGGTCAGACAGCATCCAAGGAGCAGGAAAGTCAATGTTTTGGACTGAAACCCTTTGCCAAATTGTTGGAAAACCTATCTGGTTCACTCCGGTTCTTTTTTTAATTAGATTAGGTTAGATTCCCTAGTGTGGAAACACTCCCTTCGACCCAACAAGTCCAAACCCATCCTCCAAAGAGTGACCCACCCAGACCATTCCCCACATTTACCCCTGAGTAATGCACCTCACACTATGGGCAATTTAGCATGGCCAATTCACCTAACGTCTACATTTTTGGATTGTGGGAGGAAACTGGAGCACCCGGAGGAAACCCACACAGACACCGGGAGAATGTGCAAACTCCACACAGATGGTTGCCCAAGGCTGGAATCGAACTCTGGTCCCTGGTGCTGTGAGGCAGCAGTGCTAACCACTGAGCCACCTTGCCACACATTTTTTTTTAATTTCGTCTACTGCACCTGGTATTCCCAGGCAGTCTCCCATTCACTTACTAACCAGGCCCGAGTCTGCTTAGCTTCCGAGATCAGACGAGATGGGGTGTTTTCAGACTAGCTTGGCCATAGGCTTAGGAAAGAAAACTGTTGAAACTTTATTGCTGGAACAGCACAGCAGGTCAGGCAGCATCCAGGGAACAGGAGATTCGACGTTTCGGGCACAGGCCCTTCTTCAGGAATGCCATCCTTGCCTGGTCTAATCTACCTGTGACTACAGACTTACAGCAGTGTGTTTGCCTCTTAATGGTCATCTGGGTAATTAGGAATGGGCAAAAATTACTGATCTAGCCAGTGATACCTCTCCTAGAAATGATTTTTTTACTGAAAGGAGGTGGAGGATCCACAAATATCCCCATTGGGGAGTTGTCCAGTAATAGCATCAGCTGGGATCATAACTCCAGTGCCTACAGTGACAGAGATTGGAGCTGTTTTGGATGTAATAGGGGTAGAAGCTTTAGCATATTAAGAATATGTCCACCATGGTAATATGGTGGAGCAGCACAACACAATGAAGAGCTTACTCGGTTGCCTCAACATGAAGATTTTGGTATTCCCATGTAAAAGTTCGTAAGCAGACCTGGCCCCAAGTAACAACTCATTTCTTTGTTATCCCCAGAAATTTAAATGCATTCATCTCACCCTACTAGAGAAAGTTAGATTTGTAGGGTCTAAAATTGTTAAAGTCAATCTGAAGGGTTGAGGGCTGCAACATGCCAAATAGAAAACTGAGAAATTGTTCCTCAAGCTTCTATTGCGCTTTAATGGAATAATGTAGAAGCCAAAGACAGAGGTCAGAGAGAGAATAATACAGAAAATTGAAATTGCAAGCAACAAGGAGCAAACATATTGGGCCCACAGTTACATTTTTAAATGAAGCAGCAGAAGTTGCGTAACACTTCAAAGAATGCAAGCTAAGTACTGAAAGTGTTTCTCAAGGGAATAAAGAGAAGTAATGTTCAATTTATATTGAACTAAGATTAGACAGCATTTGGAATAATGTAGACTGTTCTGATCTCTGTACTACAAGTAGAATACTGTAACACTAGAGGAGTGAAATAAGATTGAAGGATCTAATTAGATTGACTAAATGTATCTAACATCAGGCTGACTTGTGAACCTGTCATCAGCAAATGTGGGAGCATATCATTCTGTAATTGGAAGAGCAGCAACATGTTAGGAAATTTAGGTGGTGGCAATGAGGGAGTTGATGAGCGAGCCAGTGCTGCCATCTTTTAAATGCATTCACTTGATGTGGTTTACTGCTTGACCAGTGATTGTTGACCATATGCAATTGCCCTTTAGCAAATGTTAGTAAACTGATGTCTTGAATCCCTGCGAGGATGATTCAAGAGAAGAGTGAAAGTAATAGGGTGGTTGTTATGGGGGACTTTAACTTTCCTGATATTAATTGGGAAAGCTATAGCTCAAGTTCGTTAGATGGGTCAGTGTTTGTCCAATGTGTGCAGGAGAGTTTCCTGACACAATATGTAGACAGGCCAACAAGAGGTGAAGCCATACTGGATTTGGTTCTGGGTAACGAACCAAGCCAGGTGTTAGAATTAGAGGTAGGTGAGCACTTTGGGGACAGTGACCACAATTCGGTGACCTTTACACTAGTGATGGAGAGGGATAAGTGTGCACTACAGGGCAAGAGTTATAAATGGGGGCAGGGAAATTATGATGCTGTGAGGCACGACCTAGGATGTGTGGCTTGGAAAAGTAAGCTTCAAGACAAGGGCGTAACTGATATGTGGAGCTTGTTCAAGGAGCAACTATTGAATGTCCTTGATAATTATGTACCTGTCAGGCAGGGAGGAAAGGGTCGTGCGAGGGAGACGTGGGTTAATAAGGAATTGGAATCCCTTGTTAAATGGAAGAGGGCGGCCTATCTCAAGATGAGACGTGAAGGTTCAATTGGGGCGATTGAGAGTTATAGGGTAGCCAGGAAGGACCTGAAGAGAGAGCTAAGAGCAGCAAGGAGGGGACATGAAAGGTCCTTAGTAGATAGGATTAGGGAAAACCCTAAGGCTTTCTATAGGTATGTTAGGAATAAAAGAATGACTAGGGTAGGAATAGGTCCAGTCAAGGATAGTAGGGGGAAGTTGCGTGTGGAGGCGGAAGAGATTGGGGAGACACTGAATGAATACTTTTCTTCAGTATTCACTCAGGAACAGGGCATTGTTGTCGATGAGAATACAGAGGCACAAATAAGTAGAATGGATGGCTTTGAGGTATGTAGAGAAGAGGTATTGGAAATCCTGGAAAAGGTGAAAATAGATAAGTCCCCTGAGCCTGATGGCATTTATCCTAGGATTCTCTGGGAAGCAAGGGAGGAGATTGCAGAGCCATTGGCCTTGATTTTTATGTCCTCTTTGTCTACAGGAGTAGTCCCAGAAGACTGGAGGATAGCAAATGTGGTTCCCTTGTTCAAAAAGGGGAGTAGGGATAGCCCTAGTAACTATAGGCCGGTGAGTCTCACTTCCGTTGTGGGCAAAGTCTTAGAGAGAATTGTAAGGGATAGGATTTATGCACATCTAGATAGGAATAATGTGATCAAGAATAGTCAGCATGGTTTTGTGAAGGGAAGGTCGTGCCTCACAAACCTTATTGAATTCTTTGAAAAGGTGACGAAGGAGGATGATGAGGGGAAAGCGGTAGATGTGGTATATATGGATTTTAGTAAGGCGTTTGATAAGGTTCCCCATGGTAGGCTACTGCAGAAAATACGGAGATATGGCATTGAGGGTGAGTTGGAGGTTTGGATTAGAAATTGGCTGGATGGAAGAAGACAGAGGGTAGTAGTTGATGGCAAAGTTTCTTCATGGAGTGCCGTCACTAGCGGTGTTCCGCAAGGATCTGTTTTGGGACCATTGCTGTTTGTCATTTTTATAAATGACCAGGAGGAGGGGTTAGAAGGTTGGGTGAGCAAGTTTGCGGATGATACGAAAGTCGGAGGAGTTGTTGACAGTGAGGAAGCATGTGGCAGGTTACAGCAGGATATAGAGAAGCTGCAGAGCTGGGCAGAAAGGTGGCAAATGGAATACAATGTAGCTAAGTGTGAGGTGATTCACTTTGGGAAGAATAACAAAAAGATGGGGTACTGGGCTAATGGTCGGATACTTGGTAGTGTGGATGAGCAGAGGGATCTTGGTGTCCATGTACACAGATCTCTGAAAGTTGCCACCCAGGTAAATAGTGCGGTGAGGAAGGCATATGGCGTACTGGCTTTTATTGGTAGAGGAATTGAGTTCCGGAGCCCTGAGGTCATGATGCAGTCGTATAAGACTCTGGTACGGCCGCATCTGGAATATTATGTGCAGTTTTGGTCGCCATACTATAGGAAGGATGTGGAGGCACTGGAACGGGTACAGAGGAGGTTTACCAGGATGTTGCCTGGTATGGAAGGAAAACCGTATGAGGAAAGACTGAGGCACTTGGGGCTGTTTACACTAGAGAAAAGAAGGTTTAGGGGTGACTTGATTGAGGTGTACAAGATGATTAGGGGGTCAGATAGGGTCGACAGTATGAACCTTTGCCCGCGTATGGATTTGGGTATTACAAGGGGGCATAGCTTTAAATTAAGAGGGGG
>NC_057715.1:104475594-104492806 GCF_004010195.1 Chiloscyllium plagiosum | reverse complement strand
GCCGGAGTGGAGTGGGGGCGGAGAGGTCAGGAAGAAGATTGCAGGTTAGGAAGATTCTTTACTCAGCGAGTCGGGAGTTCATGGAATGCCCTGCCAGTAGCAGTGGTGGACTCTCCCTCATTATGGGCATTTAAGCGGGCATTGGATAGGCATATGGAGGATAGTGGACTAGTGTAGGTTAGGTGGGCTTGGATCGGCGCAACATCGAGGGCCGAAGGGCCTGTACTGCGCTGTATTGTTCTATGTTCTATGTTCATTCAGTGTAGGTATACCCACAATGCTGTCAGGAAGGGAGTTCAAAATGCTTGTTTGTTCGCTGTGTTTGAGTCAGTAGATGTGGGGGATTTGTTTGTGTCCTGCCTGATACAGAATCTTTACAATTATGGAAGGGTTTGGTAGAGTAGATTTGGAGAAACCTTTTCTACCCTAGCATAAAATTACAAGAAGGCCAGTACACAGATCAAATAGAGTTTAGGAGGAATGGAGCCTGGAGTGTTTGAAATAGATAGCATTAACACTGTGAAGGGGAAGCTTGATGCAGTGACAGAAGGTTTGTGTTGAATACAGGTGCTGGCATATGACTAATGGCCTGTTTTGGGCAGTACATTTCCTTCCACCTCCTCCCCCCCCCCCCCCCCCCCCCCCCCGTTCTTTTGTGGGTGTCCGCACAATTGCAAAGCCAGCATTTATTGCCCATTTCTAATCGTCCCTAAGTAGGAGGTGGCTGACTGCCACCATGAAAAAAACTGAATACCTTGCTAGACCTATCAGAGGGCACCTAAGAGTCAACTACATTTACTGTGGAGAAAGCGAGGACTGTAGATGCTGGAGATCAGAGTTGTGTGTGGTGCTGGAAAAGCACAGCAGGTCAGGCAGCATCCGAGGAGAGGAGAATCGATGTTTCAGACCTACGTTTACTGTAGGTCTGGAGTAATGTAGACCATTCCAGGCAAGGACATAAATTTCCTTTGAACCAGATAAGTTTTTAATAACATTCCAATAGTTTAATGGTCAGCTTTGTTTTGCAGAACTTATTTATTTAACTGCATGTGAGCTATCAGCTGTTGTGATGGGATTTTAATTCATGTCTTCAATATCTGCTGCTATTGCTGCTAGAGTATAAACATCTCCTATTCTCCACCCAAGCACTTCATAGGTTTGTTTCTTTTAGATTTATTCCCCCCTATCCATGTTCTGCCCTGATTTGAATCATCTTCGAATATTTTTCCACTTGTTAGGAATTGCTCAAGATCTAAACTGCCAAATTTTGTTTTTTTATGGGTGCTGCCTATCCTGTTGAACACAGTTTTTATTTTATCCTTACTGCATTGCTATTTGTTTTGCTAGTAATCAACTTTTCAAGAGCAAAATTTTTGTTCTATAAATTTAAAGTTCTTGCTTCAATGAGTGCTTTATTACTTGTTTGAAAGGTGTGTGATTGCCCACTGTATTGGAAAGCACCATTGTTTGGTGCAGCTGGTGGAGAAAGGACAGGACACGTCTCTGTTCACAAGTTCATCGCAATGTGGAGAAAGTAAGCATTTTGTTCTTTTGTGTTATTTCATTCTAAGTCACACCTTTTAGTATAAGATTTGTTGTTTTGTTTTATTGAAGAAACTTGTGTTCAGGTTTGAATATATTTGGTGGTGGTGGAGGGGTGTGGGATGAGGTTTATTGGAGAGATTACACAAGATGCCATCGTCATATTTGTGCTGTACGTTTGTTTAAATTTGTAATTAATTGATACAAGGGACTTCAGAGCAAACAAAACTGCTTTTATAAATTAGTTTTTTTTTCATGCAACAGCAGATATAAGCATGGAGCCCCCTTGTGAAATGCAGGCACTGAACTTGCAATTTTTTAGATTAGATTAGATTCACTACAGTGTGGAAACAGGCCCTTCGGCCCAACAAGTCCACACCGACCCTCCAAAGAGTAACCCACCCCCCTCTGACTAATGCACCTAACAACAATGGACAGTTTAGCATTGCCAATTCACCTGAACTGCACATCTTTGGAAAATGTGGGAGGAAATCTGAGTACTCGGAGGAAACCCATGCAGACACAGGGAGAATGTGCAAACTCCATACAGACAGTCACCCAAGGCTGGAATTGACCCTGGGACCCTGGCGCTGTGAGGCAACAGTGCTAACTACTGTGCTGCCCCAATTTTTTTAACATTCCCTACAGTATGGAAATAGGCCCTTTGGCCCAACAAGTCCACACCAACCCTGCGAAGAGTAACCCACCCAGACCCATTTCCCTCTGAATACTATGGGCAATTTGGCTTTGCCAATCTACCTGACCTACATATCTTTGGACGGTGGGAGGAAACCGGAGCACTCTGAGGAAACCCACGCAGACAGTGGGAGAATGTACAAACTCCACACAGACAGTTGTCCGAGACCCGTTGAAACTTAAAATTTCAAAAGTGAAGTCAAATGAGAATTTTTAAAGGGTAATTTCGTCTTAAACTCTGTGGAAGTTTGGATATTTAAAATTACACCACAAAAAGGTCTAAAAGGCTTTTAAAAAAAGCCTTTTCAGAAAAGTGGTCTCTTGTATTGAATCCCAAGTCCTACTATTAGAGTCTTGCTAATGGAATTAATGGAAATAATTTGCTAGCAAGATCTTGTGTTTTAAGACTTTTATAAGAGCAAACCAGCTAAAATCAACAGATTAAGCATTAGTGAATTTGTTGCTTAGTAAGTATAGAAAAGGTACTAAAGATGCATTAACTCATTAACACAACAGAATCTCCATACCTTGTATGTTACACCACAGGCAGCAGATTTGTAGCTTCATAAATAAAGCCCCAAAGCCCTGCTGCTTTCCAACAGAATCTCACCCTCTCTGTTCCACCAGAAGTGTCTTCTGCTATCTCTTTGAAAACCCTTTCAGTGAATCCACTAAGTAACACTGACTAAACTTAAAGTGGCAAAGTACCCTCTGAACACTTGGAAGCTTTTTAGGTGAAAGCTGCAAAGGATTTCTGTTGGTTTAGAGACTGGCAGTTTTTTTAAAAAACACTTTTACTGGGGTGTTTTAAACCTGGATTAAAAATTAATTATAAAATATTGAACTTTTGAGGGTGAAGCCTTTTAATAAGGGAGTGATCATTCAAGACTGCATAAGGAGAATTTTTTTTCGCAACAAGAATTGTCAAGTTTTAGAATTTTCCAACTCTGAGCTGCAGCTGCTTCATTTGTGGACTATATTTAAGGCTGAGATGTGCAGATATTTGGGCCCAGGGACTTGGAGTATGGAGAGCATGCAGTAAAGTAGATTTGAAGCCTAACAATCAGCCATGAATGTAGATAGCAAGTAGACTTGACAGGTGTTCTGGTCAATTCCAACAACCATCTCTTGTATGTTATCGAAAAGCTTGATATGTTAATATATGAAAGACTTTCTCCCCTTTTAAAAGTTTTCGTGCAGAAAGTTTTCCAAATATCAAATTGGATTTAATATTGCTTGTTTTTTTGCTTACTCCAATTATTTCTCATAAACCATTTCAGATTAGATAAATGGATCTTTTACTGCCACAGATTAAAATGTAATATTTGGTTTTTAATTAAGCAACCCAATCATTCACGCTCCTTGTGTGGTGAAATAAGATTCTTCTGCTTTCTTGGAGTTCCTTTAACATTATCAGTTTTTCATTACCTTTTAGCAGGATCCATTCCTGTGTCCCTCCATTTAGCAAGTGTCTTCGATCTATTCAACCCATTTTATTTGCATCCTAGCCGTAATCGCCATATATACTCAAGTAAAAGTCAATCTCCTGTGAAGTTGAGCCACTATTTTTGCCAAAAATTCTAGAATTTTCAATTTTTCTCACAAAAGTTGACCCTTGTTCTTCGCAGATGATAGATTAGCATTTGTCAGTCAAGATAAATGTTATGTTGAAAAAAGAACTTTTTTTTTTAGTATTGCTGTGCTTTGAAGTACAACTCACGCCAATGTTAGGCTACGGATTTCTTAAGTTCATTATCGAACGAGCACGGCAATTAACATAATTAGTGTGATACAAAGTTTATCACACCGCTATTTCCTATATAAGATAGGCCTACACGCATTTACTTCACTATAATTACTGTACAGCTGTTGAAGATTTTTCATGGCCACAATAATCGGTGAAACTATGAGACCATACCACAACCCAAAGGACTAGCCACGTTACCATACATCAAGAACATTTCTGAATGACAGCCAGACTACTGCGACCACTAGGACTCATAACAGCACACAAACCAACAGCCACTCTCCGACAACAACTCACCAGAACAAAGGACCCAATACCCAGCATGAGCAAAACCAACGTAGTATACAAAATCGCATGCAAGGACTGCAACAAACACTACATAGGACAAACAGGAAGACCGCTAACGATCTGTATCCATGAACACCATCTAGCCACGAAACGACATGACCAGCTATCCTGAGGAGCCACACATGCGGATGACAAGCAACATGAGCTCGACTGGGACAACACTACTATTATAGGACAAGCCAAACAGAGAACAGCCAGGGAATTCCTAGAGGCATGGCACTCATCCACAGATTCGATCAACAAACACACCAACCTGGACCCAATATACTGGCCACTGCAGCGGACAGCTGGAACTGACAACCGGAAGCGGCAGAGACAAACCACTATAAATGCCAGAGGAAACATCACAGGAGCGCTTCACAGGAGGCTCCCAAGCACTGAGGATGTCACCTAGACAGGGGACGAAACTTCTGCAACACAAATTCCCAGCTCGGCGAACAGAACCACAACAACGAGCACCCGAGCTACAAATCTTCTCTCAGACTTTGAACTATGAGAGTCAAATGCCTGATAACTCTTTTTTTAAAATAAAAAATAAGGCCTTAAAATTTTAGTTTGATAAGCTAAAACAACAGTAGATGAGAGAAAACTGAGGAAAATGGGAAGAATTTGGCACAAATGTTTAAGATGCATCAAGTTAGAGTCAGGTGACAACCTCCCTTGTGTTCAGTCAGTTCTATTGTAGCACATGTGGAATTACCATAATTTTGTTTTTTTTTCCTTTATTCATTTAGAAATCAATTGGGCTTCTGCTGCTGATAAGGTGTTTTGGACTATAGCATGAATTTCAGCCTCTCAAAAGTAATGATAGTTGACCCCATAAATTTAACCGTTAAGTCTTAAATGTGATTTTTTACATGAATATATACAGTACGACAGGAACATTTTATTGACTTAGTTTTTAAGTTCTGGGGGAACTGAATAGGCCTGGCAGTGACTGGAGTGGGAAACAAATTTTCTTTCAAGTCCAAAATGACCCTCCTTTAAATTTAATCGAATTGGATTCAAAACACTTAACTCTGTTTCTCTCTCCACAGATGCTGCTAAACTTGCTGACTTTCCCAGCACTTCCTGTTTTTATTTTGGACTTGCAGCATCTGCAGTATTTTGCTTTTATTTGAGTGTTTTATTGAGCAGGCAGCCCTTTTGCTTCAGCTGAAAGTGAATATGCTAAAAGTTCACAACCATTTTAGTTTTTCAATCGTGGCCCTAATGTAATAAACTAAAGCAATAACAACAGGTTGGAAGATACAGAATTAGATATTATATGCATAAGTGTAGTCTGGAACGCCGCCCAATGATTGGTCGGCACGGTGGCACAGTGATTAGCACTGCTGCCTCACAGCACCAGAGACCCGGGTTCAATTCCCACCTCAAGCGACTGACTGTGTGGAGTTTGCACATTCTCCCCGTGTCTGCGTGGGTTTCCTCCGGGTACTCCGGTTTCCTCCCACAGTCCAAAGATGTGCAGGTCAGGTGAATTGGCCATGCTAAATTGCCCGTAGTGTTAGGTGAAGAGGTAAATGTAGGGGAATGGGTCTGGATGGGTTGCGCTTCGGCGGGTCGGTGTGGACTTGTTGGGCCGAAGGGCCTGTTTCCACACTGTAATCTAATCTAATCGAGATGCAACTAACTAAGTCTCAATAATTCTGGTTGTAATCATAGGTTGGTACTTAGAGCATTTTTAAAATTGATTATCATCAGTAAGGGTGAAAGATTGAGTTCTAGGTATTTTCTAATCAACCTACTACAAAGACATTATTACACATCTCTGAAACAGGTAGGACTTGAACATAGGGCTATTAGTCCAGTGACAGAGACACTACCACTGCTCCACGAGTGTCCCTGTTTTTGTTTTTAATAAACTATAGCAGGGGAAACTCACTGGTCTAATTGATCTTTACCCACACACACTCTTGCTTAAATGATTTCCAGATCTGTAGTTGGGAAGTCAACTGATTTGCTTCATTAGACTGTGTGGTGTGAAATGTAATTTAGAAAACTCCCACAGATTGGAAATAAATGTGTGTCTTTTATAAATTATAGGATCTTGCAAAACTGCCATGATGATGCATCTAAATTCCTATGTCTTCTGGCAAAGCCTGGATGTAGTTACTTAGAGCAAGAGGACTTCATACCATTGATACAGGTGCTGCATTTTATTTAAAACGTTTTTGTTTTCTCCCTTGAGCACTTTTAGGACTGTTACCAATGCTCATTTACATAATGCAGAAACTGTGAGGCTTAATTAGAGTGTGTCAAGTCCATCCTTTGGAATGGTAACCAGAATATTGTGGAACACAGGTGTTGCTTTGGAATTTTGTAGGAAACAATGTATTAATCTTTTTTTTAAAGCATGTCTTTTAAAATAAGATTTGGAATGCATTTATTTTAAGTTAACTAAGAGTGATCAGAAGGTGAAGACAAATAGGAAGGGAGCATTAACTAGAAGGTTCTGCCCCCTGTTAATATTTTACAATTCACATATTTTAAAGCAGAATAAATTGTCATTTGCTGGTCATACCAAACTTGTTAATATAGCAAAAATAGCATTCCAAGAGATTAGCAAATAAACTCCAAATGTCAGATTTTAAGACTGATGTATATTTAAATAGAAACACAGAAAATGTTTTCAATAAATGTGAAAAGGAATTAGGTTGTTCTTTGATTGAGGAACAGATAGTACTGGCAGCTCAATCTTGATTTTACATACCATAGGAAGAATAGAAAGGGAAGCTAGACAGGAGAGGGAATGGCCTTTTTGATTAAGGAAAGTATTACTACTGTAATTTAGAGAGGATATATCTGAGCGATTGTCTGGTGAAAATATTATGGGTTGAAATAAGAAAGGGAAGTTCACCTTGATGGGATTGTACTATAAATCCACAAATAGTCAGAGGGAAATTGAGGAAAAAATATGTAAAGAGATCACACATATTTAAGAATAATAAGGCTGTAATAATAGGGTATTTTAATTTTCCAGACATTGACTGGTGGTAAGGATTTGGTTGATGAGGAATTTGTGTTCAAGAAAATTTTCTTGATGAATATGTACACTTTCCTACAAGAGAAGGAGCAAAACTTGATCATCTCAGAAATAAGGCAGGGAATGTGACTGAAATGTTAATAAGGGAACACTTTGGGGTTAATAATTCTAATAGTTTTTAAAATAGTTATGGAACTGGATAAGCCTTCCATAAAAGATCAAGTTCTTAATTGGAGTAAGGCAAATGTTATCATGGTAAAAGACACAAACGTTCGACAGTTGATTGAGGTAGATTGTTCTCAGGTGAAGGGATGACTGACAAGTAGGAGGCTTTCAAAACTGAGATAACTAGCTCAGAGGCATTATGTTCCTTTTTAGATAAGGCTGGTAAGAATAGGGAGCAATGGATGAATAAAGATGTGAGGTTCTAATCAAGAATAAAACAATCCTGTGTAGACAACTGGAATATAATGAATCTTTTGTGTAAAGCATGTAGGGACAATCTTAAGAAGGAAATCAAGAAGGCAAAGAGGGGATATCCGAGAGCTTTGGCAGGTAATGTTAAAGGTAATCCAAAGAGATTCTGTAAATACATTTAGAGCAAAAGAGCACCTAGAGAGTGACTAGGGACCCTTTAAGATCAACAAGGTTGGCTTTTTAGAATCATAGAAACCCTACAGTGTGGAAACAGGCCATTTGGCCCAACAAGTCCACACCGACCCTCAGAGTATCCCACCCAATCCCATTCCACTACCCTATATTCCTCTAGCTTACACATTTCTGAACACAATGGGCAATTTAGCATGACCAATTCACCTAATGTGGACTTCTTTGGACAGTGGGAGGAAACTGGAGCATCCAGAGGAAACCCATGCAGATGCGGGGAGAATGTACAAATACCACACACAGTAGCCCCAGGCTGGAATCGAACCTGGGTCCCTGGCTGTGAGGCAGCAGTGCTAACCACTGAGCCACCATGAAGTCTGAATTGAACCCCAGGAGATGGGCGAAGTATTAAATTAATATTACATCAGAGTTTACTGTTGAGAAAGAAAAGAAGGCTAGAGAACTTGGTGGGGAAATAAATATTGATGTTGTGAAAACATTTCACATTATAGAAGAGGAAGTGCTGGAGGTCTTATGAAACAAAGGTGAATAAATCTACAGGACCTGATCAAGTGGATCCCAGATCATTGTGAGAAGTTAGAGAGGAAAATGTGGGGCCCCTTGTAAAAATACTGATTATTGTCTATAACCAAAAGTGAGGTGCTGGAGGGCAAGTCAATTCTATAAATGATTTGGATGTGAACATAGGAGGTATAGCTAGTAAGTTTGCAGATGACACCAAAGTTTGTTGTGTAGTGGACAGTGAAGAAGGTTACCTCCATAGTACAATGGGATCTTAATCAGATGGGCCAATGGGTTGAGGAGTGGCAGGTGGAGTTTAATTTAGATAAATGTGAGGCGTTGTATTTTGGGAAAGCAAATCAGAGCAGGACTTAGACACTTAATAGTCAGACCCTGGGTAGTGTTGCTGAACAAGGAGACCTTGGAGTGCAGGTTCATAGTTCCTTGAAAGTAGAGCCTCAGGCAGATGGGGTAGTGAAGAAGGTGTTTGATATGGTTTCCTTTATTGGTCAGAGTATTGAGTATAGGAGTTGGGAGGTCATGTTGCGGCTGTACGTGACATTGTTTCGGCCACTTTTGGAATATTACGTACAGTTCTGGTCCCCTTCCTATTGGAAGGATGTTGTGAAACTTGAAAGGGTTCAGAAAAGACTTACAAGGATGTTGCCAGGGTTGGAAGATTTGAGCTATAGGGAGAGGCTGACTCAGCTGAGGCTGTTTTTCCTGGAGCATTAGAGGCTGAGGGGTGACCTTATAGAGGTTTATAAAATCATGAGGGGCATGGATAGGATATATTTTCCCTGGGGTGGGGGAGTCCAGAACTAGAGGGCTTAGGTTTAGGGTGAGGGGGGAAAGATATAAAAGGGACCCAAGGGGCAACGTTTTTTTACGCAGAGGGTGGTGTGTGTATGGAATGAGCTGCCAGAGGAAGTGGAGGAGGCTGGTACAATTGCAACATTTAAAAGGTATTTGGATGGGTATATGAATAGGAAGAGTTTGGAGGGATATGGGCTGAGTGCTGGCAGGTGGGACTAGATTGGGTTAGGCTATCTGGTTGGCATGGACAAGTTGGACCAAAGCGTCTGTTTCTATGCTGTACATCTCTGACTCTAAATAGCCTGGAAACTATAGATCTGTGAGTGTGACATTGGTGGTAAGTAAGTTGATGATTCTGAAAGATAAGGTTTGCATGATTTGGAGTGGCAAGGAATGATTAAGAATGATCAGTATGGTTTTGTGTGATGGGAATTGTTTCTCAAACTTGGTTTTTTTTAAGTAACCAAGAGAATGAATGAGGGCAGAGTGGTTGATGTTGTTCACTTGGACTTTAAAATCTTTTGGTAAGGTTCCACATGATGGTCTAATTAGTAAAGTTAGATCACTTGCGTTTCAGTGTGAGATTGCCAGTTGGATACAAAATTGACTTTATGGTTGGAGACGGAGGGTGATGTTGGAGGGTAGTTTTCCAGTCTGGAGGCCTATGACCGGCAGTGTTCCTCAGGAATTGCTCCTGGATCAACTTTTCTTTTGTCATTTTGTATAAATTATTTGGATAAGTATATACGAGGCATGGTTAGTAAGTTTGCAGATGACACCAGATAAGTTTGCAGGTGGTGGTGGTGTAGTGGACAGTGAAGAAAGTTATCCAAAGAAATTTGACCACTTGTGTCAATGAGCTGAAGAGTGGCAAGTGCAGCTTAATTTGGATAAATGCGAGGTATTGCATTTTGGTAAAACAAAGGAAGGCAGGAATTTATACAATTAATGGTAGGGCCCTGGGTAGGGTTGGAGGGCTGTGCTTGAGGGGCTCCGGTACATTGTTCTTTGAAACTTGCATCTCATGTAGACATTGTAGTTAAGAAGGTGTTTAACCTTTGGCCAGAAAGAAATCCTCTTCACCTCTATTTTAAATGAGATTATGCCCTCTGGTCCTAAACTTTCCGAAAAGGAAAATCCACCACTCTGCATCTACACTGTCAAGCATTGAAGAATCTTGTATGTTTCAATAGGATCGCTTCTCATTTCTTCTGAATTCCAATTAGTTTAGAAAAGCCCTTCATACCCATTTTCGATGAAGTGAACTTTCTCTGGACAGTTTGCAATACCAGCATCTCTCTTTGGGTAAGGGGATCAAAGATGTTCACAGTATTCCAGCTGTGGTCTGGCTATTGTCTTGTATAGTATTAGTGAGCGTTCTCACTTTTCATTTCACTTTCTTTAAAATAAAGGCCAACTTTCCATTGCCCTTCCCTCTTACCTACTGAACTTAGATGTGAGTTGTATATTATTTGTGTAATGTACCCCATATCCTCCTGCGCTACTGTTTTTTTGTCTCTTCACATTTTAAATAACATTCAGTTCTTCTTCCTGCCAAAATGTCTAGCCTCACATTTTCCTCTTACCTCAATTCTTTGTTCTATTTCTATCAACATCCACCAAGCCTTTCCCCCATTCTGTGTTTCATGTATAGAATAGCCCCTGGCATGTTACTGATTTGTTTTGGGGGTATTTCACTGCAAATACACAACACACCACAGGAAATCTTATCTCAACAAATCTGTGCATTTGTTTTAACTGATGTGAACCTAAAATTCAGAGTCATTGAACAAAAGTAACTAAAAATGTGCAACACAATAGCACAAAGATTTTTCACAAAGTCATTAAAAAGTGCCTTTGCTTTTGTTGTTTCTCAAAAATAAAAATACCCAATATTCTCTTTCATTAACAAGCCCTGGAATCTACAATACTTTTTTTTTAAAAATGTGGCTGCATTTGTTCTTTCGTCCATTTGTAAATTGTTTATCCCATTTTTTTGGCACATAGCACCATCGACATCTAATTTTAAAAAAAAGCTATCAAATCATAGTTGATGGGAAGACTGTAAAAAGTTATTTCAGTCAAGTAATTAATTCTGGCATTTGGTCTTTCTTTTTGCATCATGAGCTGGTGACATTTGATCTGACTCTTTTGATAAATGAAATAAAAATCCGTTCAGAGTGAAATCAATTTCTTCTGGTAACCCTTAAAGCATTGATTTATGTGTTCTATATATTACTTCATTCAAGGTGGTTAGGTTTCTGAGCAGAGCCTCACCTTCCCACTTAAAATGCATGGAAACAGTTTATAAGTAAACATACCATCTTAATCAGTGCAGCTTTCAAGGTCAGCTTTTTTTCCCTTGGCAGTTTTTCTTGTAGAAAAGTTCAGTTTAGCAACTTTTCAGGATTGGAGAAATAAAAGAACATGCAGTTCTTTGCTGCAATATAATAAGAATTGAGAAATCAACTTTTGACTGGTGGACGACAAATTTATTTTGTGGGACAGAAGTAGTTTTGACTGGGCTCAACACCAAATTACCTTTTGAGTTTGAGTTAGAAAATAAACCATCCATATCAGCAAAGAATATTTTAGAATACTTAAATTTGCATTCATAATGTACTTTATGATCTGTCTATTTAGTACCCATGTTATATTAGTTGAGTTCTTTCAATGCATCAGGACACATCTAATTTATAAATGCAGACATTGCAGAAGTGGTGATTTACTACTCTAGTGCAGCAGTCTATTTTTTGGATTAGATGCAGAGCAGTATTCAAATGAATTAGGAAAATTAGGTAATGGATAACAGTGCCACCATTGTGATATTCCTTTGGAATGTTGCTGATTAAATATTGTTTCTGTGTTCACTATCCCTGAATCTTTCTTGGAGTTTCTCTTCTATTTGCTTCTACTAGCCTCATCCTTAAGGTGATAATACCACCACAGCTAAGTTTTTTCCCAAAGCCTTCATGGTGCTGAACAGACTGTTCTGCTGTTTGAGAATGAGATGGATTACTTCAATCTTGTTTTATGATGCCTTCAAATTAAAAAGTAAAAGCTAAACTCTTTTTCATTGAGTGCCCTGTCTACCAATGTTCTGCTGTTTCCAAATGGTTTGCATAAAGAAACAGTGAGCTATAAATCGTTAAAGTAATCGTGCCCATACTACCCTGTATCTCTGTATCACTGTGCATCAATTGAATCCAATTTCCAAAAGTTGGGACCTGACAATCCCTCCAAAACTTTTCAATTACTTTTTCTATTTCCTCTGACAGATTCATTTCAATTGTTGCAAATAATTTCAATTCTCTAAACAATGTAGTAAAGTACTTTTTAGAGGAGCTGTTCAAAAGTGAAATGCCGATGAAAGTATAGAAACAAATGAGTTTGATGTTATGTTCTTGGTTCTTCACTCTCTACCTTCACAATGTTCTTGAATACATCTGTCTACTTGTTGTTTTATTTGTCATGTGAACTTATTGGGACATTTTCTAAATGGCTTACTTTGAATCATTTATATAAAACGGAAACAGGATATATCAATTTTAAAATGATTGTCGGTTAATATTTAAGTATATAAGTAATTAAACATCTTTATCCTTTTTCCAATAAGATTTTAACCAACAAAAAAGGCAATCGCTTTACCAAAATGACATCTTCCCTTTTCAGATGGTTTGAGGTCATATTTCAACCTCATTGATTTCAGCTAGAAATAAGAAAGGGATGGTCACCTTATTGGGATTGTGGTATAGGCCCTCCAATAGTTAGTAGGAAATTGAGAAGCAAATCTGTAAGAATAATAGGGTTGTAAAGGTAGGGGAATGTAACTTTCCAAACGAAGACTGGACCTGTCATTGAGTTAAGGGCTTGCATGGAGAGGAATTTGTGTCTACAAGAATTTTTTTTTATCAATAGGCAGATGTGCCTCCTAGTGAAAGAGCAAAACTTGACTATCTTTTGGGGAAATAAGGCAGGGGAAGTGAGGGAGGCATCAGTGAGGGATGGAAAAGAATAGACCTAATTTAAAAGTTATAAGTTCTAAATTGGATTAAGGCCAATTTTGACAGTGTTAAGCAGGAGCTTTCAAAAGTTGACTGGGGGAGGTGGTTCAAGGTAAAGGGACAGTTGGAAAGTGGGAAGCCTTCAAAAATGAGAACTTTAGAGACCGTATGTTCCTATTATTGCAATGGGTAAGGCTGGTTGATGTAGGAAATGCTGGGTGACTAGAGATATTGAAGCTCTGGTCAAGAAAAAGAAAGAGATGTATGTCTGGTAAAGACCGCTTGGGATCAAGTGAATCCCAAGAGGAGCAAATGGGCTGTAGGGGCATTCTTAACCGGAAATCAGGAGGATAAAATGGAGACGTGAAGTATTTTGGCAAATAGGTTTAAGGAGAATCCATAGAAATTTTGTACATCTCAGGGCAAGAGAGTAACTGGGGGGGGGGAAACCTAGAAGATCAATGTAGCTGTCTATGTGTGGAATCACAGGAGATGGGTGAGTGTTTTAAAAAATTCTCAAGGTCAGGTTCGTAGGAGAGTAGTCTGACACAGAACAAACGACCAAGAGGCGAGTCTGCTAGAATATGAGCATTTTATTCCCCGCAGCGTCGCCACAACCAGGTCTCATACTTACAACGGGTCTGGCTTATACTCACTCTACATGTTACCGGAACTGGGAGCCGTCAGTTCTCGTAGAGCGGTTGCCAACAACCCACGCTCGGCGGTTAAACGTAACCCCGGAGCAGACTCACCGAACTGACTTTTCCAGATATAAACATTCATGTGAACAGCAGAGCAAGGCTAAAAAACACATTCCATTCTGGTTACATACAGATAAGAAGATTCACACGGGGAGGTGTGTAATAAGATTCACACGGGACTAAGCAACACCTCCATTCCGGTTAGATTCACACATGTATTGGGACACAATTTTAACCCTTTCACCACAGTGAGGTACTAAACAAATATTTTGCGTTCCTATTTACTGTGAAGGACACTAAGCTAGGGAACTTGAGGAAATAAATAGTAGTGTCCTGAAAAGTGCCCATATTACTGAAGAGGCATAAAAGTAGGTAAATCCCTAGGAGCTGATCACGTGTATCCCAGAACATTCTGGGAAGTTTGGGAAAGGATTGCTGGGCCTCTTGCTGAGATATTTGTATCATCAACAGCCAGTTGAGGTGCCAGGAGACTGGAGAGTAGCTAACGTAGTGCCATTATTTAAGAAAGATGATAAAGAAAAGCCAGGGACCTATAAGACCACACCAGTGGTGAGTAAGTTGTCGGAGGGGATTCTGAGGGACAAGATTTACATGCATTTGGAAAGGCAAGGACTGATGAGGGATAGTCCACATGACTTTGTGTGTGGGGAATCGTGTCTCACTAACTTGATTGAGTTTTTTGAAGCGGTGACAAAGAAGATTGTTGAAGGAGTGGCAAATGGAGTTTAATTTAGATAAATGTGAGGTTTTGCATTTTGGTAAGGCAAACTAGGACAGGAATTCCACACTTAATGGTCGGGCCCTGGGGTGTATTGTCGAACAGAGAAACCTAGGGGTGCTGGTGCATAGTCCCTTGAAAGTCATTGGTAGACAGGGTGGTGAAGAAGGCATTTTGCATGTTTGCCTTCATTGTTCAATGCATTGAGTATAGGTGTTGAGACGTTATGTTGGGCTTTACAGGGCTTTCGTGAGGCCACTTTTTAGAATACTGCATTCGATCTTGGTCTCCTTGCTACAAGAAAGATGTTGCGAAACTTGAAAGTGTTCAGAAAAAGATTTTCAAGGATGTTGCCAGGCTTGAGTTTAGAGGAGAGGCCAAATAGGCTAGAGTTTTCCATGGAGTTGTGGAGGCTGAGAGGTGACCTTTATAGAAGTGTATAAAATCATGCCTCACCCGGTTAGAATCCAACAGGTTTAGTTGGAAGCACTAGACTTTGGAGCACTACTTCATCAGGTGGTTGTAGAGTACACAACTGTTAAACGCAATTTATAGCAAAAGTTCGTAGTGTGATATAGCTGAAATTATACATTGAAAAATACTTTGATTGGTTAAGTGTCTCAGCTGTTAAAGTGACCATGTTAGTTTCACTTCTTTCATATGTAAATCACAAAACTTCTTTTAAAAGTGACGTTTTCAGGTTAACTTTAACAATTGGTGTCAGCCCAGATAATATTGTTGAAGGTGTTTGCCCCCTGTGTGCTGTTGTCTGTACCATAATGTTTAGACTGACTCTAATCTAAAAAATTAGTTAACAGAACCTTGCATGGATCCATGCAGTTTTTGTGGAAAGCACAATGTAACTCTGCAAGTACAAATTCACCCCACAAGAGTGTGTGTGTGTGTGTGTGTGTCCCTCCCTGTGGGTACCGAACTTGGCTATCAGCCTCTGCTCGGCCAGTTTTCACTGCTGCCTGTCCCGAAGTCCGCCTTGGAGGAAGGTCACCCGAAGATCAGAGGTCTAATGTACACCCCAATCCAACACTGGCATCTTCAAATTATAAAATCATGAGGTTCATGAATAGGGTGAAAGTCTTTTCCCCAGGGTAGGGGAGCCCAAAGCTAGAGGACATAAGTTTAAGGTGAGAGGGGAAAGATTTAAAATGGACTTGAGGGGCAACCTTTTCACGCAGGGGGTTGTACTTGTATGGATGAGCTGCCAGAGGAGATGGAAGCTGGTACAGTTACAACATTTAAAAGGTATCTGAATGGGTACATGAATAGGAAGGATTTAGAGGCATATAGACCAACTGCTGGCAAACGTGACTAGGATTGTTTAGGATACAGTCAGTTCTGCTATAACGCATGTTTCCTCAATGTAAATTGGCTTTAATGCAATTGAAGAATCTAGATCATTATTCATCGAACGTGAACTTTCCTTATCTTATTGGCGAAAATGCAATTGGCTATAATGTCTTGGATCACAGTGTATCCAAGTGTTTCTTTTTGGATTTGGTTAAACGTAGTTAAGAGAAGGCTCGACAACAGCAATTTGACCACAGAGTTAAACCTTACACAAGATTCAGTGCACTTGCACAGTGGAGAAACCTGGCCTCCAGTTCTCTTGCGCTCCAGTTATAACTGTCCCCCGTTCTTTCGGTGATCCTAATTGTACTAATATATTAGCTACAGGTCCAAATCCAGAGTCCACCACATTCAATCCTGGAATATGGAAGATCTGTTCCTTGAGGGTGGCACAGTGGTTAGCACTGCTGCTTCACCGCGCCAGAAACCCAGGTTCAATTCCTGCCTCAGGCAACTGTCTGTGCGGAGTTTGCACATTCTCCCTGTGTCTGTGTGGGTTTCCTCCAGGTGCTCCGGTTTCCTCCCACAGTCCAAAAATGTGCAGGTTAGGTGAATTGGCCATGCTAAATTGCCCGTAGTGTTAGGTGAAGGGGTAAATGTAGGGGAATGGGTATGGGTGGGTTGCTCTTTGAAGGGTCGGTGTGGACTTGTTGGGCCGAAGGGCCTGTTTCCACACTAAGTAATCTAATCTAGTCTCTGGAGTATCCTGTTGCTTTTCCCTTCTCGCACCTTTTTTCTGAATCCCGTCCTTGTCGCCAAAAATGCCTTGGACCATAGAATGTATCCAAGCAGTTCTTTTGGATTTGGTTAAATGTTGTTAAGAGAAGATTCAACAATGGCAATTTGCTTAAATGTAGATGTTTATTAAGTAGTAATAATGATAGTAAGAGTAATAAATGGAAAAGAAAAGAGAAACAGCAACCAGTCTCAAGCTCTTCTGCTCGTCGGGTCCCCTCGATTGAGGTGTGTTCCTGACACCATTCACAATCCTGGTCCAAGGTGAAGTCCAATGACTTGGAATGAAGCGCTCTCTCTCTCTCTCTCTCTCTCTCTTTCTCTCCTTCTCTCCTTCTCTCTTTTTCTCTCTCCCTCTCTTTCTCCCTCTCTTTCTCCCTCTCTTTCTCTCTCTCTTTCTCTCTC
>NC_057715.1:104471164-104473925 GCF_004010195.1 Chiloscyllium plagiosum | reverse complement strand
CTCTCTCTCTTTTTCTCTCTCTCTCTCTCTTTTTCTCTCTCTCTCTCTCTTTTTCTCTCTCTCTCTCTCTTTTTCTCTCTCTCTCTCTCTTTTTCTCTCTCTCTCTCTCTTTTTCTCTCTCTCTCTCTCTTTTTCTCTCTCTCTCTCTCTTTTTCTCTCTCTCTCTCTCTTTTTCTCTCTCTCTCTCTCTTTTTCTCTCTCTCTCTCTCTTTTTCTCTCTCTCTCTCTCTTTTTCTCTCTCTCTCTCTCTTTTTCTCTCTCTCTCTCTCTTTTTCTCTCTCTCTCTCTCTTTTTCTCTCTCTCTCTCTCTTTTTCTCTCTCTCTCTCTCTTTTTCTCTCTCTCTCTCTCTTTTTCTCTCTCTCTCTCTCTTTTTCTCTCTCTCTCTCTCTTTTTCTCTCTCTCTCTCTCTTTTTCTCTCTCTCTCTCTCTTTTTCTCTCTCTCTCTCTCTTTTTCTCTCTCTCTCTCTCTTTTTCTCTCTCTCTCTCTCTTTTTCTCTCTCTCTCTCTCTTTTTCTCTCTCTCTCTCTCTTTTTCTCTCTCTCTCTCTCTTTTTCTCTCTCTCTCTCTCTTTTTCTCTCTCTCTCTCTCTTTTTCTCTCTCTCTCCTTCTTTTTCTCTCTCTCTCTCTCTTTTTCTCTCTCTCTCTCTCTCTCTCACTTATACAGTGTAACAAGCAGCAAAGCACAAAAAACAGCTACAGAAGACAAAACTGCTGGCTAGTATAGACAATGCAGCTGCCATCTTCAGCCTGTAAAGGAATGTTCACAGGACTCATTCAAGGTCATACAGCTTGTCAAGTATCATCAATAATTTTTAGCCCTTCAGTCCATCCTATACAATCTATTTTCTCATGCAGCTGTTGAAGGATATCATTAACTTATAACCCTTCAGCCGATTCAATACATAGCCCCATTGGTTTAAGTGGCACGGTTATTGTGCAATTTTCTTACAACATGAGATCGTAAAAGAACTGAACTATCGTGTTGTATCAGAACTGACTGTATCTGTTTTTAGGATATGGTTTCAAAGGTTTGTACAAACTTTAGTTTGGATGATTTTGCAAACATCTATTATTTTATTTTAGAGTATACACTTCAGCATATTTTTGCATACAGTACTCATGCCTATACCAACCTTGCCTCCTTATCTTAATCTGACCTAGTTTGCATACATATTGCATGGAGACACATTTTATAAATTTAACTCCTGTTGTTTGTTGACTTCACAAATGCACTTTATAACCTCACATTAAAGCCAGTGCTTCTATAACTTTCAAAATTCCTGCAAATAATGTAAATTCTCAAGCACACCCTGATGCACTTTAAGTCCTTTTATACTTTACGTAACTTTGTGTACTTTGTGATGTTACCTGGTATGGGGTATTTTAGCAATAAAGAAAAGTTGGAAAGAGTGGAGGTTGAGGAGCAGCCTGATATAAGCTTCTAAAATTGTAAATGGCATGAGTGGAAAGTATTAGGCATTTTCCCCAGGGTGAACAGGTCAGTTATGAGGGAATATATGTTCAAAGTGCAATGGGATGGGGAAGTTTAAAAGAGATGTGCGAGGCAAGTTTTTCACACAAAGGATAGTGAGTGCCTGGAACACATTGCTAAAGGTTGTGGAAGCAAACCCCATAACAGCATTCAAGAATCACCTGAGCAAATACATGAATAGCAAAGGAATAGAGAAACCAATCCTATAAGTGAAAACATTTGTAATGGGGGAAGGTAAAATATGTCCATGGAGGCTTGGAGGGCTGAAGGGCCTGTTCGTATGCTGTTTTGTTCTTTGTAATAAATGCTGAGGTTTGAGATGTCAGTATGTTTACAGGTATTAGCCATCCAGTGGTTTTAATAAAAAATTAGAAGTTGCTTTTACACAGTCTTTATAAATATTCAGTGCATTTCTAATACACATTTAGTCCTGCCGTATGGAAGAAATTAAACTACCTGAGTTGAATGGCACATGTGCAAATGAGCTTATTTGTGTAGGAAAAGAACTTGTTGCAGTGTAGGAGCAAATTACTGTAATGCTATTTAGCTCTTCCTAACCTCCAGACAAAATAACTTAGTTCCACAACAGATTACCTACTACTTCAGTCTAATCGCTGCTGATGTACAGGCAAGCTGACAGTTTGTCACAACCGACTTAAGAAAGTGCACAAAAATTCCAGCCCCACTACTCAAAGGGTCATCACGGAAGTTAACGATTCAATCAAATCACTGAGTCCTCAACTTGCCTAATCAATGAACTCTGGTCAACAGAAAATGCTAACCAAGTTTCTATAATTAACAACAAACTACCAATGATTACAAAGATGTCAACTCTTCATAATTTTGTTTGTAGTTGTCAATATATAACTTAACTCAATGAAACTCTAATCCCATTCTTAAACTACTTCTCTCTCACACACAGAAAAACTAACAATCTTATAGGTGGAGAAAAGACAACAAGAGAAAGGCACCTGTCCACAGGATTCCATGTCGCTTTTGCTTCCCAAGTTCTTCTGATCAGAGTTTCTTGTTTCTGGATTCTTTCTAAAGAGAAGAGCAGTTGACACTAATTGTTCAGGATTAGTGGTGCAGGATTAGTGGTGCTGGAAGAGCACAGCAGTTCAGGCAGCATCCAAGGAGCTTCGAAATCGATGTTTCAGGCAAAACCCCTTCAGAAATAAAGGCAGTGACCTGGAGCATGGAGAGATAAGCTAGAGGAGGGTGGGGGTGGGGAGAAAGTAGCATAGAGTACAATAGGTGAGTGGGGG
>NC_057715.1:104444359-104470101 GCF_004010195.1 Chiloscyllium plagiosum | reverse complement strand
TTCTCAGTCCCAACGCTGGGACGCAGCACCGCCTTCTTGACCTGTAAGCTGCTTCCTGACTTCTCCGCGCCCCACCCCCTCTCCGGCCTATCACCCTCACCTTAACCTCCTTCCACCTATCGCATTCCCAATGCCTCTCCCCCAAGTGCCTCCTCCCTACCTTTTATCTTGGCCTGCTTGGCACACCCTCCTCATTCCTGAAGAAGGGCTTATGCCTGAAACGTCGATTCTCCTCCTTTGCTGCCTGACCTGCTGCGCTTTTCCAGCAACACATTTTTCATTTCTGATCTCCAGCATCTGCAGTCCTCACTTTCTCCTAGAAGACACAAATAGCCTTCTAAAATTACTAAATATTAAAGGACAAAAGGAGGACAGGAAATAAAGATAATAACTATCACTAGAGAGGAAATGCAAGGGAATCTAATGCGGCTAAAGACAGATATGTTTGCTGGGCCTGATGCAATATATCCGTGATATTAAAGGAAGTAGCTACAGATAATTGATGCACTGGTCGTAATCTTTGAGTAATCCTTAGATGCTGGAAAAGTCGCAGAGGATTGGAAAACAGCCATGTGACACCCCTATTTAAAAAGGGAAAGCAAAATAAAAAATTAACTGTAGGCCAGTTAGTTGTGAGACTCTAGCATTTCTGGGAACATGCTAGAGTCTCTTAGAAAGGATGCAACAGCAAAGCATTTAGAAATAGAAAATATGATCAAGCAGAAAGTGTGGCTTCATGAAGAGGAAATTGTGACATTCACTAAAATTTATTGAGCATGTAATAAGCAGGATCAATAAAGCAGACGCAGTAGATGTAGTATTTGGATTTTCAGAAGGTGTTTGATAAAGTACCATACAATAGGCTATTTCAGAGTCAGAGTCAGCTGTACAGCACGGAAACAGACCCTTTGGTCCAACACATTCATGCCGACCAGATATCCCAACCCAATCTAGTCCCACCTGCCAGCACCTGGCCCATATTCTTCCAAACCCTTCCTGTTCATATACCCATCCAGATGCCTTTTAAATGTTGCAGTTGTACCAGCCTCCTCCACCTCATCTGGCAGCTCATTCCATACACATACCACTCTCTGTGTGAAAATGTTGCCCTATAGGTCTCCTTTATATCTCTCCCCTCTCATCCTAAATCTATGCCCTCTAGTTCTGGACTTGCCCCAACCCCAGGGAAAAGACTCTGACCATTTCCCTTATCCATGCCCATCATGATTCCGCAAGCCTCCATGGTCACCTCTGATGCTCTGCACAGCCACCCCCCCCCCCCCCCCCCCCCCCCCCAGACCTTTCCCATGACCACCTTCTGCTCCAATTGTAACAGAGCCTGCATTCTCTGCACAGCCACCCCCCCCCCCCCCCCCCCCCCCCCTCCTCCCCCTCCCCCACAGCTCATAAACTAAGAGCTCATAGTTTTGGTGATAGTCAATCTTCTATCCAAGCTAATATACTAACTAATAGATTTGCCAGCACTTGGCTCCTATTCCTCTAAGACCTTCCTATTCATATACCCATCCAGATGCCTTTTAAATGTTGTAATTGTACCAGCCTCCACCACTTCCTCTGGCAGCTCATTCCATATATGCACCACCCTCTGCATGAAAACGTTGCCCCTAAGATCCCTTTTAAATCTTTCCCCTCTCACCCGTAACCTATGACCTCTAGTTCTGCACTTGCACCACACCTGGAAAAAGATCTTTTCTATTTACTCTATCCGTGCCTCTTGATTTTATGAACTTCTACAAGGTCACCCCTCAACCTCTGACGCTCCAGGGAAAACAGCCCCAGCCTATTCAGCTTCTCTCTGTAGCTCAAACTCTGCAACCCAAGCAGCAACATTATCTTTTCTGAGCCCTTTCAAGTTGCACAACATCCTTCCGATAGGAGGGAGACCAGAATTACACACCATATTCCAAAAAATGGCCTAAACAAAGTACTGTACAGTCACAACATGACCTCCCAACTCCAGTATTCGATGCTCTGACCAGTGAAGGAAAGCATCATCATCATCATCACTAAACATCATCATCACTAAACATCATCATCACTATCCTATCTACTTGCAACTCCACAAGAAAAACTTCTATCTTTTACTGGCCTTGCCTACATGTGATTTCAGATCTGCAGCAATGTAGTTGACTCTTAACTGCCCTCTAGGCAATTAGGAATGGGCAATGGATTTTGGCTTAGCCAACTATGCCCGTGTACTATGAACTAACTTCTTGAACAATTGTTGGCCATTGCATCAGACAAAGATTTGCCTCATCTTCAAAGATCGGATGCTTTAAATTCAAAGGAATATGTAAATATGATCTAAATTCATAATCCCATCCAAAAGATGTCTCTTACTATGTAGAACTTCTGAGATACATTAATATATTAGCCTTGATTTTGTCAACATCTGGTATAAAGTTTGAAGTGAAATATTTTCAGTGCACCAGTGAGCTAGGCTATTGTTTGGACTTGGAGAAATTGAGGACCGGAGATCAGAGTCGAGAGTGTGGTGCTGGAAAAGCGCAGCATGTCAGGCTGTATCCAAGGAGCAGGAGAATACATGTTTCAGCCATAAACCCCTCCTCAGGAATGAGGCTTGTGGGCTGGGAGCCAAGAGATAATGTGATAGGTAGATGAAGGTGAGGGAGAAAGTCATAGGGTGGAGCGGATAGATGGGAAAGGAGGTGGACAAGTCAGGAAGGCGGTGCCGAGGTGGAGGCTTGGGATTGGGATAATGTGGGGAGGGGGAAGTGAGGCAACTGTTGAAATCCACATTGATCCCGTGTGGTTGCAAGGTCCCAAGGCAGAATGTGAGGCGCTCTTCCTCCAGGCATCTGGTGGTAAGGGTTTGGCGATGGAGGAGGTACAGGATCCGCATGTCCTTGGAGGAGTGGGTGGACGAGTTGAAATGTTCAGCCACGGGGCAGTGGGGTTGGTTTGTGCAGGTGTCCCAGAGATGTTCTCTGAAACGATCCGCAAGTAGGTGTCCAGTCTTCCCAATGTAGAGGAGACCATGTTGGGTGCAATGGTTACAGTAGATTACATTGGTTGAGGTACACGTAAATTTCTGTCGGATGTGAAAGCATTCTTTGGGGCCTTGGACGGGGGTGAAAGGAGTGGTGTGGGTGCAGGTTTTGCACTTCTTGCAGTGGCAGGGAAGGTGCTGGGAGTGGGGTGTAAGCTGGTGGGGGGGCATGGATCTGACCAGGGAGTCAGAGGGAATGGTCTGTACGGAACACTGATCGGGGTGGGGATGGAAAAATATATTTGGTGGTGGGGTCTGTATTTATAGACTTCTGGCACAATTGCTCAACCTCATCTCAACAAACACGGCACGGTGGCACAGTGGTTAGCACTGCTGCCTCACAGCGCCAGAGACCCGGGTTCAATTCCCGACTCAGGCGACTGACTGTGTGGAGTTTGCACATTCTCCCCGTGTCTGCGTGGGTTTCCTCCGGGTGCTCCGGTTTCCTCCCACAGTCCAAAAGATGTGCGGGTCAGGTGAATTGGCCATGCTAAATTGCCCATAGTGTTAGGTTAAAGGGGTAAATGTATGGGTGGGTTGCGCTTCGGCGGGTCGGTGTGGACTTGTTGGGCCGAAGGGCCTGTTTCCGCACTGTAAGTAGTCTAAAAACAAGGGTAGAGTTTATACCATTAATAGTAGGGCCTTGGGTAGCATTGTAGAACAGAGGGGTCAAGGGATGCAGGTACATAATACTTTAAAGTTTGTGTGACATACAGACAGGGTGGTTAAAAAGGCATTTGGCACGCTTGCCTTTATTGCTCAGTTCTTTGAGTATAGCAATTAGGACATAACGTTAAGATTGTACAGGACATTGATGAGGCCTCTTCTAGATTATTGCATTAAGTACTTTTTACCCAGTTGTAGGAAGGATATTATCAAACTGAATAGACTTCTGGCACAATTGCTCAACCTTATCTCCTTAACTTGAGTTGAGAAGTATTTGTCTGAGGCATCTCGGGGATTCTTTCATTGTGACAACGTCCAAGAATGGAAGTGTGTGCAATTGTAGTAACTGCAGTGATGTTTCTGTACTGTCTGCTACAGGGAACCTTGGTGCAAAGATTCTCCCCAGTTGAAACCTCAAAGGACTGAAGAACAACTTCTGCTTTATAGTTTTCTACCATTGAGTGACACCACAGAAATGATTTGCATGCAACAAAAAAACTAAGGAACATGCAAGGAATCGCACTGATTACTGTACATGGTCTTTATTGATCTCCCAAAAATCCTTTGCTGGCTTCTTCAACTGGCTAATGGCATATCCTCCTGATTTGGTTACCATTAGTAATTTATTACCTCCTCTGCCTAGTCCACAATCATGTGCAAGGTGTGCTCCTTACCACTGAAACCACCAGATCCTATCCTAGTATGGATTGTGGTCAAACAAGACTATAACAGTCCATTTCTTCATTTTCCTTGCTGCAATACTACACCTTAAGTCTGGCAAATTACCACAAGTCTGGAGATAAATCTACAGACAGTGCAGGAAATTGTTCAGCCAATACATTTCAACTCCAGCTTCAGTCATTGAGCTGCAGTATGCACATAGCACAGAAATGGACTCTTCAGGGCAACTGGTCCATGTCGATCAGGTTTCCCAGTTAGTCCCATTTGCCTTTGGCACATATCCCTTTAAACCTTTCCTATTCATGTACTGCCCAAATGTCTTTTAAATATTGTAATTGTAACTGTAGCTGCATCTACCACTTCCTCTGGCAGTTAATTCCACATGCACACCACCCTCTGTGTGAAAAGGTCCCCCAGCAGATCCCTTTTAAATCTTTCCCTTCTCGCCTTAAAACTATGCCTTCTAGTTTTGAATTCCCCAACCTATGCAAAAGACCTTTTATGCTGTTAATCATATCTGTGCTCCTCATGATTTTATATGGTCACCATTCAACCCCCTATGCTGAAGGGAAGAAAGTTGTAGCCTCTCCTCACAACGCATCAGCACTCACTCTGAAATTGTGTATTCCAAATCATTTTAAACTCCTTCAAATCATCTGAGAAAATATGTTTCACAAAGCACTTAGAAGAGAGACCCTGGAGTGCAGGTTCATAGTTCCTTGAAAGTAGAATAGCAGGTAGATAGGATAGTAAAGATGATGTTTGGCATGTTTTCCTTTTATTGGTCAGAACATTGAGTATAGGAGTTGGGAGGTCATGTTGTGACTGTATAGGACGTTGGTTAGGCCATTTTTGGAATATGATGTGTAATTCTGGTCTCTCTCATTAAGCTCAACAATCTCCCCCCCCCCCTCCCCCCCACAACCAGCTAACAGTGAAGATCCCTGGCAAGATTGTCGAAAATTTGGAATATTTCCAATTGTCATAAGTGTCCTTTAAATAATGACCGACCTAGACGGCAAAATTTATCATCGCCTCTACTGAAGCTGCTTGGTATTCAGCCAAACATGGAAAAGAGTATTTGAGAGTTTAGATCTCAAACCTTGTAACCAAGATGATTTATTGGGCAGGAGTGATGCTCCAGACACTTGGACAACCTCCAGCAGATATCTCAAAGCCCTGGAGAAATCCCTCTAGCAGTGCCTTCAAAAGATCTTCAAAATCTGGGAGGTACAACAGCAATGTGATTTCCCATGCTAATATACCCAGTGTCACAATTACTCAACTCTAACTGCACTGGAAGGGCCTTGGTCATTTGCATGACACTAGACTCCCCAAGCGACTGTTGTACTCTGACCCTGGTTGCAGCAGGAGCTTTCCATAATGACAATGGAAACACTTTAAAAATGATCTCAAAGCATCCCTGAAAACACCAGAAATATTTGTTGATTCTGACAAACTAAAATGGGAGAGCATTTGCTTGGGAAGGTAGCAAACACATCAAGAAACTTCGGGAATACAGAGACAAAAATTTAGGCATCAGGGTGAGTGCACAAACCTCCAAATAACTCAATCAACTGACTCTCTTTGAGTATCACCTGCTCTGCATTTGGCAGAATCTTCTGATTGTGCATTGGACTCATTAGCTACGTGAGAACCTAAGTGAAAGTGTGATATCCTTGATCCAAAGGAACTGTCCGAGAAGGAGCATTAGTAGCAGCGGAGAGCAATTCATCTAGCTATTTTATTATATGTCCCGTTTTCCTTTCCATTTCTTTGGAACAAAAAAAATTAGTTTTAGATTGTTACAGTTATTCATTAGCTTGGGCATCTGTATTTGCTTTGTAATTTGGTAGTGGGAGTCTGGAACTCACTGCCTTAAAGGGTGTTGACAAGCAAGCTGTAAGAACACAGCGAGCCAGGCAACATCAGGAGGTGGTGAAGTCAAAGTTTCAGGTATAACCTTTCTTCAGGATTGTGGGTGGGTGTAAGGGGAGCTGCAGATAAGTGGAGTGGTGGGCAGAATGGTGACGTGGGGGATAGTGAATACAAGTGGAGGGTACGACTTGGTTGGTCAATGGGAGGAATGAATCCAGCTAGTGGTTAGAAGGAAGGGTCAGTGAGAGTAATGGAAGGGAGGCAGGTGAGGGGAAGGGAGGTTATTTGAAATTGGACAACTGTATTGAATCCTCTGGACCATAGGCTGCCCAGGTGGAAGATGAGGTGTTCCTCCAATTTGCGGTCTGATTTGTTGTGGCAAAGGAGAAGTCCAAGGATGGTCATGTCGGAAAGGGAGCGGGAAGGGGATTTAAAGTGGGCAGTGACTGGGAGGTCAGGTCGGCCCCAACAGGCCCATCTGACGTGCTTGAACAAACATTCCCTTAGTTTATGTTTGGTCTCCCCGATGTTGTTTTCTCTACATTGGGAGAACTAGATACATTAAAGTCGGAAACCCATGCAATATTTAAGTTGTATTTAGATATTCCTTTGTGTTGCCATGGCCTCCAGAGCTATGGACCAAAATTGGAAAATGGGATTGGTGCAGCCGCATGTTTGTTGACTGGCATAAACCTGCTGAATAGCTGTTTGTGATGTAGACATCTGAGAGGATAAAGTGGCAGAGTTCAGATTATCATCATTAATTTCTAACATTGAAGCAGAATAGTCCATTCAGCATCTATTTTGCAATTTAGATAACTCATTGCTGATCTCTGTCATAGCGCAACCTGTCTGAATTGGTTTCATAAGTTTTTGTTAGGTAAGGCCAGAAAGTGTTATCAATTTCCATTTTGAAATCTTTGACCTAGCACCAACAGCTTTGTGCAAGAGTTTCAGATTGTAAAGGAACATAAAGTATTTAGAATCTAAAGTAGGTTGATGCTGTTTGTGTTATTTCAAATACAAAATTGGGCAATTACTTGAAATCCTTAGGAAATGTTCATGACAACTGTAATGTTTGAACAGCTGCTGGTTTTCTTTTGTAGGATGTGGTAAATTCACACCCTGGGTTGACATTTCTTCGAGAAGCATCAGAATTTCACACTCGATATATTACTACAGTAAGTACTTCTTATAGAGGACTCTCTTCTTCAGCTGATGTTTTTATGTACTTCTTTCAGCCCTGCCAACAAGATTGCTATAGCTCTGATGGATAATTTTATAAAAGGAGGCCCCTTGCTTTTTTTTTTAAATCATCTTTTCTATCTCTCCATGTCTTTCTAAAACCCATAGGGTTAAAAAGAAGAAATGGGGCAGAAATGAAGGACAGCTTTTCAATCTACAGTACTTTTAATCAAAAATGCAAGTATGGCTGGCTCACAAAGAGTCGTAAAGCTGAGAGAGTTTAGGACATGGTTGACGTGTATAAAATTATAAGAGGAATAGACTGGCCAGAAAGAAAGAACTTGTCTCGTATTGGAAGGATCAGTGACTGGGAGCATAGATTTGAGGCAAGGTACAGGAAGTTTATAGGGGATGTGAGGAATTTGTTTTTCACCCTGAGAGTGGTGGGCATCTAGAATTCAATATCTGTAAAGGTGGTAGAGGCAGAAAAGCTTCTAGTATTTAAGAAGTATTTAGATGTGCATTTCTGATGCTAAGGCATACAAGGCTATGCATCAGATGTTGGAAAATGGGATAAGAAGGGTTAGGTGTTTGTGTTTGACTGGCACAAGGTCAGTGGGCTGAGGCACATTTTTGTGCTGTAGACCTCTTGACTCTGACTTTTTAATGATGTAAAGATGACAGGATGCTGTTTGATTAATCAGCTATGTTTTCTTGGGGCAGGATATCTGGAAATGTTGGGCACACAGGTTCTGCAGAACTGAAGAGGACCCTGCTTTCCTTTTATTCCATTTTCCAAGGAGAGTATAAAGGCAGTAGGAGTATACATAAGAGGGAAATCAGGAGGGCCAAAAGGGGACATGAGATAGCTTTGGCAAACAGAATAAAGGAGAATCCAAAGGGTTTCTACAAATACATTAAGGACAAAAGGGTGACCTGGGAGAGAATAGGGTCCCTCAGATCAGCAAGGCGGCCTTTGTGTGGAGCTGCAGAAAATGGAGATACTAAATGAGTATTTTGTATCAGTATTTACTATGGAAAAGGATATGGAAGATATAGAATGTAGGGAAATAGACGGTGACACCTTGAAAAATGCTCATATTACAGAGGAGGAAGTGCTAATGTCTTGAAATGCATAAAGGTGGATAAATCCCTAGGACCTGATCAAGTGTATCCTAGAGGTGGGAAGCTAGAGAAGTGATTACTGGGTCTGTTGCTGAGAGATTTGTACCATCAATAGTGACAGGTGAGGTGCCGGAAGACTGGAGGTTGGCTAATGTGGTGCCACTGTATAAGAAGGGTGGTAAGGACAAGCCAGGGAACTATAGACCAGTGAGTCTGACATCGGTGATGGGCAAGTGGTTGGAGGGAATCCTAAGGGTCAGGATGTACATGTATTTGGAAAGGCAAGGACTGATTAGGGATAGTCAACATGGCTTTGTGCGTGGGAAATAATGTCTCCCAAACTTGATTTTGTTTTTTGAAGAAGAAACAAAGAGGATTGGTGAGGGCAGAGTGGTAGATGTGATCTATATGGACTTCAGTAAGGCGTTCGACAAGGTTCCTCATGGGAGACTGATTAGCAAGGTTAGATCTCACGAAATACAGGGAGAACTAGCCATTTGGATACAGAACTGGCTCAAAGGTAGAAGACAGACAGTGGTGGTGGAGGGTTGTTTTTCAGACTGGAATCCTGTGACCAGTGGAGTGCCACAAGGATCGGTGCTGGGTCCACTACTATTTGTCATTTTTATAAATGATTTGGATGTGAGCATAAGAGGTACAGTTAGTAAGTTTGCAGATGACACCAAAATTGGAGGTGTAGTGGACAGCGAAGAAGGTAGCCTCCGATTACAACAGGATCTTGATCAGATGGACCGATGGATTTTAATTCCGATAAATGCGAGGTGCTGCATTTTGGGAAAGCAACTCGTAGCAGGACTTATACACTTAATGGTAAGGTTCTAGGGAGTGTTGCTGAACAAAGAGGCCTTGGAGTGCAGGTTCATAGCTCCTTGAAAGTGGAGTTGCAGGTAGATAGGATAGTGAAGAAGGCGTTTGGTATGTTTTCCTTTATTGGTCAGAATATTGAGTACAGGAGTTGGGAGGTCATGTTGCAGCTGTACAGGACATTGTTAGGCCACTGTTGGAATATTGCATGCAATTCTGGTTGCCTTCCCATCAGAAGGATGTTGTGAAACTTGACAGATTTACAAGGATGGTGCCAGGGTTGGAGGATTTGAGCTATAGGGAGAGGCTGAACAGGCTGGGGTTGTTTTCCCTGGAGCGTTGGAGGCTGAGGGTTGACCTTACAGAGGGTTACAAAATTGAGGGGCATGGATAGGATAAATAGGCAAAGTCTTTTCCCTGGGGTCGGGGAGTCCAGAACTAGAGGGCATAGGTTTAGGGTGAGAGGGGAAAGATATAAAAGAGATCTCAGGGGCACTTTTTTCTCACAGAAGTGGTATGTGTATGGAATGAGCTGCCAGAGGATGTGGTGGAGCCTGGTACAATTGCAACATTTAAAAGGCATTTGGATGGGTATATGAATAGGACCTGTTTGGAGGGATATGGGCCGGGTGCTGGACTAGATTGAGTTGGGATACCTGGTCGGCGCTGAAAATGTGTTGCTGGAACAGCGCAGCAGGTCAGGCAGCATCCAGAGAACAGGAGAATCGACGTTTCTGGCATAAGCCCTTCTTCAGGAATCTGGTCGGCGTAGACCGGTTGGACCGAAGGGTCTATTTCCATGCTGTACATCTCTATGACTCTATAACTGGCTGCTGGGCAAAGCAACAGGCTGGAATGATGGTTGCCAACTGGGAAAGCTACAGCAAAAAGTCACCAGTCTCCATTTATTAAGAAATTGCAGATGTTGATTGGGATCGATCAGTATTTAGATGGGAGAGCAGAATCAGTAGGTGATGGGAGGAACCTATCTTCCAACTGCAGAAGTAGATGGTACAGTGTTAGGATTTCATTCATTTGAAAGACAGAGTTGAGGGGGGGTCTGTGGTTGAGGTCTAGAAAATTGAGAGGTATAAACAGGGTAGATGATTAGCTTTGTTTTCTCCAGAGTGGAAGTCTCAATTACTAGAGGTCATGAGCTTAAGGTGAGAGGGGAAAAGGTTAAGGGAGCTATGAGTGGAAGGTTCTTTATGCAGGGGTGGTGGGTGTCTGGAATATGTTGCCAGCGGAAGTGGGAGAGGCGGGCATGATAGCGTGACTTAAGATGTATCTAGACAGATATGTGAATGGGGAGGGAACAGGGGGATACAGATCCTTAGAAAATAGGCGACAGGTTTAGATAGAGGATCTGGATCGGCACAGGCTTGGAGGGCTGAAGGGCCTGTTTCTGTGCTATAATTTCTTTTGTTAACACTGATGGATATAGAAGTCAGCAGACCATGGAATCATAAAACCGAGGGAAATGACATCACTGACTTGACTCTGGCTCAGAGGCTGGTGTAAGAAGTCAGATTTTGGCTGATTGCAGAGTAAACAGCTGAACTTCAGAAGGAATGGCTGACCAATCTTAGACCTGCTGTCTATTTCCTCGAAGATCAATTTCTAACACTTTTCAATTACTTCTCAATCTGATTAAATTTATCCATTGATTTGTCGTGGTTGTTTTTTTATTATCTTAATCTATTCTCTTTTTAATTGAAACTCTATTAAAATCCGGGGCTTTAACTTAATATTTCTACCTTGAATGTCTGAGTGAATCTGGAATGTTTTTATCATGAAACTACCAGATTGTTGCAAAAATCCATGTGGTTAACTAAGACTTCTTTAGCAAAGGATATCTGTCATCCCTATCTGGTCTGGCCTACATTGTTGGCTTAAGTACTCTGAAATTGCCTAGCAAACTATTTGGTTGTATCAGACTACCTCAAAAAAAGTTGAATAACGATCACTTCACCAGATGCAATAAAAGACCCACCCAGCTGAGTTGAAAATTGGAAGAGCTGTCCCACAAATTAATCAAGCAAATGCCTATCATGTTCATAATGTCACACTTTTCCATCACCAACTCTGTATATGTCCTATCACTCTGCCAGAACAGACTCCCTTGATGGCAGTAGACTGGTAGTCAGGGAGTTGCCCTGGAAGTCCACATTTCATGGAGCCTCAGCGTACACAGTCAAACTTGAGCAAAGAATCCTTCTGCATACTTCCCTCCTGCAACATTATGAATGCTGAACACAACGTAAAGAAGCACTGAAGATGGAAAGGATGTAGAATGTACTCTGGGGGATCATTTTGTTCTGAAGATCTGTGCATTGCTGGCTGGCATTTATTGTCAACACCTAATTTCCCTTGGTGCAGCAAGTCACCATGACTCCTTTGACAGTGTCTTTCAAACCTGCAATCTCTTTACCATCCAGATGAACAAGAACAGTAGATACTTGGAACACCATATCCTGCAAGTTCCAGTTCAAATAGTCTACTATCCTGCATGAAATTTATCTCCTTTTTCATTCAAACTCCTGGAACTTGCTCCCAAACAAAACTGGGTTTAGCAGAGAGCAGCAGACTACAGAAGGCAACTCACTACAGTTTTCTAGGGGGGAATGTGCAATAAATGCTGACCTTGCCAGCAGCAGTTTGCATCCCATGAATGATATAAGAAAAGCTGCTAAGCACTTTTGCATCTTCTGCCTTTAACGATGTTTGATGTTAATGACTGCTCCAATTTCCTAAAACTGCAGCACCTGGTATTGGGGAACAGGCACACCAGAACCACTGGGAAATGGAGAAGATGTGGGCTCGTGGTGGAATGGGATCCCTGTTGAGTTTTCTGCATCCCTGGGATCTGCCAGTTATTTATCACTAAATTCACTGGGCATGAGAACTTTTGTCTGAGAGTTTTCATCTTCTCTTCTACTCTGCTGTAGATATCTGCATTTCCTCTGAATGCATCTTTTTCTTTCCTTGTTTCATTACTCCACTTTTCATGCACCAGCATTCGATTAGCATTCTATCATTTCTGCCCTGTCAGAGACCTTCCCTGTTCTTTCTCTCATTCTTTTCACCAGGACCTGTTTCTGTAGCTGCTTTAATGACTACCATTTTCTGGGTATTAATCAGACTGTCAAAGACTTTCAACCTGGACCTTGTATGTCTCATTTAATTATTTATATAATCTCTGAGCTGCCTCTCCTAGTTTACTGCTATCTGGAAATTAGACTAGTTTTTAATCATGTAATTTTGGTGCCCTATTAAACAGGTTATTCAGAGGATATTTTACACAGTAAACAGATCATGGACAGGACGTATAACATGTACAGAAATTAGAAAAAGCAGCCTTCTACAGGTAAGGTCTCCTGCAATCTATTTGGTATTCTTAACCTGCTCTTACAGAAACCTTTCTGTCCTTTTTCACTATTGTCATGTACTTCACTATTTCAGAAGTTGTTTTCTCTTAAATCTCGAATTCAAAAACCTAACTACGTTAATCATTACTGGCACTTTCATCTGTTTATTTATAATAAACTTCCTTTGCATAGGACTTGTTGGATTTGCGTACATGGCCCACAGGTCACGTCTTTCAGGGCTTATACTGAAGTACAGTATGCATGTATAATTATTTAAGTCCAACTGTCAGCAGTATCAGCTGTATTAGGTTAATTATGGCTGCAGTAAATTTCAATATCTATAACTGGAGAAATGTCTCAGCCCCTATTATTGTGAATGACATGAAAGGTATTAGTCTGTCAAATCTAACTTTTATATTTATATTTAGCTTAGAATTGTGCAATTCTAAACTAAAGATAAAACTTTATGGATTTTGACTGTTTGCTTGTAAATAATGATGGTGCCAATAATTTTTTGATTAAAATTGACAGAATTTAAACTTACATCTGCTGATAGTTAATCATCTGCAATGTTGGCGTAATTACTTCTTGAATAGTTTATATGAATCCTAAAGTAAGGGTATGTTTTTAATTCGTAGAACCTAGCCTTGCTGGAAGAGGAAGAGGACATTAATCAGCTCACAGAATTTTTCTCCTATGAGCACTTTTATGTGATCTATTGTAAATTCTGGGAACTTGACACTGACCATGACCTCTACATTGATCAGAAGGACCTGGCAAGGCACAATGATGATGGTATGACATGCAACATGAAGTAGCAGGTTATTAAGAGTCAGCTGTTTTTGGTTTCAAATGATAGACCATGCATAAATAAATGATGAAAGCTATCTGGGGAAAAACAACTATTCAAAGCCAATCCTCTTTTCTTAATGGACCATAAACTTAACCACAAAACAGAAACCAGTATTGTGTTGCTTATGTTTAATTTTGCTCGTTTTACCAATTAACTTGTGATTATGTAAATACAGGTTTTTATTCTAGAGTAAAGCGTGTGTGTAAATTACAGTAACTATATTTACCATAGTGAGAATACCAGTTTGGAAACATTTTTCTTTTGCTCTCCATTTATCCAAACTCATTCATTTGAATATCATGTTAATAATTTTATTGAAAATAAATGAGCGTTTAAAAGCCATCTCATTGCTCATTTCTGAGGCTAATTGAATAATTATAATGACTGGAACATGAATATTGACCATCATTTCAACTATTGGGAATCTATGAGCATGAGCTGAATTGGAGCTCCTGAGCATTTATACTTACTTTACTCAACCTTGGGCTATTTTGCTTACCTGTAAAGTTCTCATGCCACCAGGTTACACAGGCAATAAAGTAATGCTGTCTCAGGATTATACCAATAACGTTAATGCATTTGTAGTACACTTTCAAATCCCAAATCAAGTTGGTTGCTTTAGTATAGCTGAAAAGAGAGACTTGTTGTTGTAGCTTTTCATCTTTCACTCATCAGCATGGAGTTACAAGAATATTCTAAAGGAAAGTCAGTTATACTGCATGAGATTTAGTGCGAATTTTATTTGCAAATGGGCTTGTGATTGGAAGTATTGCCATGGAGAATGCACATTTATCTGCTAACTCACATTATTCTTGCAAATCTAATCTGATGATTAGATGACAAAAAGCTTTGGTATGTTTTTCTTTCAGTAATATTCTAGTTCTATACTGCTAAGTGACTTCTAGTTACCTTTTGTTAATTGGATCACCTGATGAGCATATTTGGTTGTGAACTCACAGCTTCATCACAGCTTCAGAAACCCTGGGTGAATGGCCTTGCCAATTTTTTGTTTAGAGGGTTTACATATTTGACAGAAAGCAAGGCTGGCAAATAGAAGCACCACTGTGGAAGTCTTAGGTGCCAGTTTTTAGTTTGCATCCATTTTAGTTTTCTAAAAATAAAATTTTGAAAGCATTGCAACCCTTGAATATTTGGGCTGGGTTTTCTGACCCATCCAACAAATTTTCTGACCTCTTTTATTATGAACGGTCAGTTGCTGGGGGCTAAACTCTCAGGCTGCCATATGTACAAGTGGAAAATCCTAGTCATCATAGATTTAAGTGGTTGTGATGTTGGAACAGAAACCTGCTTTTCATTGTGGACTTAATTATTTCGTGTGAATTGATTTTGATATTTTTCTGTTCTGTTGGTAAGAGAGAAAATAAGGAGACTGTTTAGTCCTTGGATATCTTCCCATCGACATCTTAACTAGTACTTAACATTTTTAAGCCAATTTTGATCAAATTTAACAATTGTTATAACCCTGGAGAACATTTCCAAATCAAATTTCTGTCTGTAGTTGAAACTCCATTGATGTAGGGGGGAGAAGAGAGACAATTTATTTTAAAGCATAAATTGTTACCAAATGTACTGTATTTGGTTTGAAATGGCTGTTGATTAGATTTTTCTTGCAGCATGATTGGAAGACGAAGTGAAAGTAAGCTGTAATGTCACAGAAATAGTGAGTGCATGTCTAAAATGAAGCATGTCTTTCAGCATCCATTGATTTTGAACAGACTATATTGTTGATGAAATATCTGTTTATTCAAATTGTTATTTGACTGATGCTTCTCCTTTTTAACTTTCAGCTATATCTAGCAGAATGATAGAAAGAATTTTCTCCGGAGCAGTCACAAGGTAAATGTTGCGAGTATTTTTTAGATGCAGGTTTAAAAAAAAAATTGAATTTATATAATTGCTTTAAATTGAGGTGTTCCATTGTTTTTCATGATTTGGAGGTTCCAGTGTTTGACTGGGATGTACAAAGTTAAAAATCTCACATCACCAGGTTATAATCCAACAGGTTTATTTGGAAGCACTAGCGCTAGTGCTTCCAAATAAACATGTTGGACTATAACCTGGTGTTGTGATTTTTACCATTTGTTTTTCGTGATTGGTGATGGAAAAACTTTTATAATCAAATTTCTTTCTTAGTTTAGGGAGTTATAAACATATGAAAATAGAAGCACCAATAGGCCGCCTGGCCCCAGAACCTACTCTGCCATTCAATATCATGCCTGAACTTGTTGTGACTTGACTTCAGTTTCCTTGTCTCCCCTCTTCTTCCCTCCCCTACCTCCTTTTTAGTATTCTTTGTCACCTTTGTAGGTGAAAAAGCTGTCTAATTCAGTTTTGAATAATTTGATGAACCAGCCTCCATCTGCTCTCAGGTAGTGAATTCCAAATGTTAATAGTGACTCTCCTTTTCACCATTTTGAAATGAGAGACACCATTTTGAAGTGTATACCTCCTTGTTCTGGGTTCAACCACAGTAGGAAACATCCTCTCTTGAAGTATCTCCGAGTATCGAGTCATTCAAGTCTTAGAATCATTTAATCAAAACATTCAACTTTCATTTTTCTAAACTCCAATGAGTGTAAGCCCAACCTGCTCAACCTTTCCTGAAAACAGCCCCTTCATCCAGAAAATCACATTCACTAATCTTCTCTAAATTACCTTCAGTGCAAGTATATTCTTTCTCAAATTAAGAGATCAAAACTGTACTCTGTATTCTGGGTGTCTCCAATTTTGTGTACAGTTAGCCATTGAGATGTACAGCACGGAAACAGACCCTTCGTTTCAACTCGTCCATGCCGACCAGATATCCCAACCCAACCTAGTCCCACCTGCCAGCACCTGGCCCATATCTCTCCAAACCTTTCCTATTCATATACCCATCCACATGCCTTTTAAATGTTGCAATTGTACTAGCCTCCACCACTTCCTCTGGCAGTAAGAAGACCTCACTAATTTTGTACAGGCTTTGCAATTTAACCCTCCCCACTAAAGTTTCAGAGATCAGGCAACTTGCAAAATTCTTTTAGGTGTCTGAGTCATCATTGGTTCCTCTTAGCTGCCTGCAAACTGGATGACACTTAAGGAAATATAAGGAATTATTTGTCCACCTTGAAGGTGGGTAACATCAGGGCTGCTGATCCTAATCTGCACCTTTCCAGGTCACGAACCTAACTTGGAACACATTTTTGTTTGGCTCTTTTGTCTGTGCATGTGACATTTGAGCGGGTGATATAAGAACAAGCATAGCTGAATTGCTCCATCTCATCAGTATGATCACCATCTCAGCAAGTGCCAACTGCAGTGCATGTGTGTCTGAAAAATGTTACTGCAGGCATTAATTCAGTGAAGAAATATGACAGATGGGAGGTAGTTTTGATCTGAAACATCAACTCCATTACTTGCCACGGATTTTTAACATCTGCAGTATTTTGCTTTAGAATTAAAATGATATACTTTTAAGTTTTGAATGTGATCAAGTGCCTATAGAAATGAATATTTTGCCATATTAAAGTATTTTGGGTGTTTTGCTTTTTTTTAACAATCAGAAGCAACCAAATAATCGGTGTTCTTTAAACTATCATCCTTTGCATCATTTTAAAAACTTGGTAAACATATATGGCCAGTCAAATTCTGTGAAACTGAAAATTATTGGTTGTGTGTGAGGTCTCATTCCTGCTTTTAATTGTCATTTGGAATTTTAAGTATTTAAATGAAAAATAATTTTTGTCTTTCTCTCAATACAGTGCTTGCTTTTTATTACTTTTCTTTCTGTGCCTGTTGATACGTTTTAAGATGTATGTCACAGTCCTTTAATCTGATTGTTTAAGACAATACACAGTATGTGCTCTGTTCACTGTGGTCCCAGGTAACCTATTTCACTCACTGCAATATTGTCAGCTCACATTTTCAGCACCTGTTCATACAAAAATTGCACCAAGTTAAAAAAGTGCAAGGGTGATTCTGCCTGATAGCAGATGGTGTGCCACAACAGATGATGGCCTTGTGCCAAATATTTTTAACCAGAGGTTTCATCCTACAAACAACTAGAGCTAGATTGTTCACAAAGTTGTCAATGATCTGAACGTCCAACTTTAAGACTGCTTATTTCTTTACAGGCACAGAAAATCTCCAAATGAAAGGAAGATCGGTTATGCGGACTTTGTCTGGTTTTTGATTTCCGAAGAAGACAAAAAGACATCAACCAGGTGAAAGGTTTTTTGCATGGGTGATCACAAAGGTTGCAACTGATCACTTTTTTTTTAAACAGGATAGATAATATTTGTGATGTTGAATTATTTTTTGAAAGACATTGGGAACGCCACATTTGAAGTGCTACATACAATTCCGGTCACCCTGCCATAGGAAGGATGCTGTTAAACTGGAAAGGGTGCAAAAAGCTTTACAAGGACCTTACCAAGACTGGGAAGTTTGCGTTATAAGAAGAGGCTAGGTAGTCTGGGACTTTTTTCCCTGGAGAGTAAGAGGCTGAGGGCTGATCTTTATAGAGGTTTATAACACCATGAGGGACATAGATAAGGTGAATAGCCAAAGGTAGGGGAATCCAAAACTAGAGGGTTTAGGTTTAAGGTGAGAGGAAAAAAAATTAACAGGGACCTGAAGGGCAACGTTTGCATGCATAGGGTGATGCATATTTGAGACAAGGTGCCAGAGGAAGTGGTTGAAGTGGGTACAATTACAGCATTTTAAATGACATTTGGATGATTACATGAATAGGAAAGCGAGCTTTGAGAAGATTTGTAACTCAGGTTGAAGTTTTAGATGTAGGTTTGCTGACCAACCCTCCAGCTCGGCGAGCAAATCTGCATCCATGAATAGGAAAGGTTTAGATAATTATGGATGAAACACATGCAAACGGGGCTAGTTCAGTTTAGGAAACCTGATCAATATGGATGACTTGGGCCGAAGGGCCTGTTTCTGTGCTGTATGGCTTTGTCACTGAGTCAGATAGTCACTTTATTTTGGACTTGGTCTGGACTCTATCAAACTTGGGAAAGTGATCCAGTTTAAATATTTGAGTTATAAAAATCCATTTACCACACCTCCCACCCCAATTAGGGTTGTGATCCTATTTATATGTTGGACTGGCAGTATTATTTCTTCAGCTTAAATTCTTGGTTTGATGCAAGTTCCTACTGTTATGATAAACTGCATAAATTACAATAAAGTAACAAACAAATGGAAACTAAAAATATTTTGGAATCAGTTATTGGCCTCAATAGAGACGATTTCCTTGGAAGATGATAGAAACTTAAAGAAAATTGAGCTTCCGTTGAAACGATTGCGTTGATCGGCTGTTTGGGAATGGAGTCTCCCTGTAAGAATCCTACACAGTCTTGTTTGACACCACAATAAAAGTTTTTCTTTTTGCTTTGTTGCAAGGCAGCTGTCACTAGTGCTGGCCACACACAGACCATGCCATACCATTCCTCTCACCAACAGGATGTATTCTTGATATATACTTAATTGAATATGAAGCAGGAAGTAGCAGGAATGCATCTAAAGAGAACAAGCTACTACTTTACCAAAAAACAAAGAGCTGTGGATGCTGGAAACCTGACCCAAAGACAAAATTGCTGGAGAAACTCAGCAGGTCTGGCAGCATCTGTGCAGAGAAAAGAGTCACCTGAAGAAGGGTCACTGAACTCAAAACAGACTCTGCTTTCTCTCCTCAGATGCTGCCAGACCTGCTGAATTTCTCCAGCAATTTTTGTTTTTGTTTCCGGCTACTACTTTATCTGTTTTCTCTGTCAGCCCTGCCATTCAATCTATCCAATCTCTCTCTCTCCCTTCTTGGCTTCCTACACGTTGGAATTTCCACTCTAACTGTTGTGGAGTGCGTGTGTAATGTACCATCAGCTGAAAATTGAAAAGGTGATCATTTCCAGAGCATCAAAACCTAGTAAATTGAGATCCAATGATCGCACAAGACTTCAATTTCGTGAGTGTGCAATGCTAGCGGCCTTTTCTAACAGCCCTTTAAGAGCTGCTGATCAATGAGTTTAGTTAATCAGTACAATTAACAGCTATTTAAGTAAAAATGTTGCACAACCATGCTAGTGCTAATGTACATGTTTTTAATGTGGTGTGAAAATTGGTCTTCTCCCAATGAAACAATTCTATTAATTATATAATTGTCAACATAATAGGTGCAGCAAGTAATTTAAAGAAGTTAATAGAATATTGACCTTTATCCCAAGGAGGTTGGTATTCAAAAATAAGGGAGCGATGCTAAAGAACTATGGCCAGACTTAAAATGGAGCTAGCTACTGCCTGAACAGATTCCGGCACCAAGCCTCAGGAAACATATTGGAAGGGATACAACATCTCCAACAAAGGTGTCTTACCTCTCCCAAAGAGTACTTTGCCTCCACCAGAACTACATCCAAACAGCATGTTGCCTTACCAAAAGGGGAAACACATTAAACTTTCCTTTATCTCTCACCCACAAACTCTCCATGCCTCACCCATGCCAACCATTGATTCCTAACTTCCTCTACAAAACCCCTTCAAGATAGGTGAATACTTGGCAGTTTCAATTCCAAGGTGTTAATGCATTTTTTGACGCGTCTTCAAAGTGTAGAATGTGGAAACAGACCCTTCTGCTCAGCAACCATGTTCCCAAACCAAGGTAGTCCCACTTGCCTGCATTTACTCCATATCCCTCCAAACCTTTCCTATTCGTGTGTTTATCCAGATGTCCTTTGAACATTGTAACTGTAACATGCAGCCAAAGGGTTCCTGATTCCACCCCTCCCACTAAGGAACCCATTGTTTTCCCCACCACCAAAGGATAACTGATATCCATTCCCTCATCTCTTCAGAGTGGCAATAGACAATAGGTGCAGGCGTAGGCCATTCTGCCCTTCGAGCCTGCACCGCCATTCAATATGATCATGGCTGATCATTCCTAATCAGTATCCTCTTCCTGCCTTATCTCCATAACTCTTGATTCCACTATCTTTGAGAGCTCTATCCAACTCTTTCTTAAATGAATCCAGAGACTGGGCCTCCACTGCCCTCTGGGGCAGAGCATTCCACACAGCCATCACTCTCTGGGTGAAGAAGTTTCTCCTCCTCTCTGTCCTAAATGGTCTATCCCGTATTTTTAAGCTGTGTCCTCTGGTTCGGCACTTGCCCATCAGCAGAAACATGTTTCCTGCTGCCAGAGTGTCCAATCCTTTCGTAATCTTATATGTCTCAATCAGATCCCCTCTCAGTCTTCTAAACTCAAGGGTATATAAGCCCAGTCGCTCCAGTCTTTCAGTGTAAGGTAATCCTGCCATTCCAGAAATTGACCTCGTGAACGTATGCTGCACTCCCTCAATAGCCAGAATGTCTTTCCTCAAATTTGGAGACCAGAACTGCACAGAGTACTCCAGGTGTGGTCTCACCAGGCCCTGTACAGCTGCAGAAGCACCTCTTTGCTTCAAACTCAATTCCTCTTGTTATGAAGGCCAGCATGCTATTAGCCTTCTTCACTACCTGCTGTACCTGCATGCTTGCCTTCATTGACTGGTGTACAAGAACACCCAGATCTCTCTGTACTGCCCCTTTACCTAAATTGATTCCATTGAGGTAGTAATCTGCCTTCCTGTTCTTGCCACCAAAGTGGATAACCATACATTTATCCACATTCAACTGCATCTGCCATGCATCTGCCCACTCACCTAACTTGTCCAGGTCACCCTGTAATCTCCTAACATCCTCATCACATTTCACCCTGCCACCCAGCTTTGTATCATCAGCAAATTTGCTAATGTTATTGAGTGACCTGGGAATATATCTTCAGAGTTACCTCTGCTCTCTGGCTACTCAAAGGAAACACAGTGAAAGCAAACCTGCTTTTACATGGCTTGCACACCTCATTTTTTAAACATGAGGAACTCCAAAATGCTATTTCAGTTGAGAGCAGGTCATTTTTAAATAGTCAGCTGCCTCTGGAAACTGCACGTGCACAAACCACAGCCGTTGTGAATCCCCACCAGCACTCCAAACGTAAACATCTGACCTTGACAATAACACTTGCTCTGTGCGCGTGCACACCCCTGTCCCTTTTCAGTATTCAGTCTTACTGTGTAAAAGCAACCTAGTGATGTAATAGGTTTTTGTATCATATCAGTGCCTTCAGTTACTACTTTTAATTTTGTGACCTGGAATAGTTAGATTCTCACTGATAGCTATTTGTTTATCAAGGAGGGAACCTAAAGAAGGAAAGAGTTGCATCTGAAGAGAAAGTGAGGCATCCAGTATATATGAAAACAATACAGCACAGAACAGGCCCTTCGGCCCTCGATGTTGCGCTGACCTGTGAACTTTTCTCAGCTCATCCCCCTACACTATCCCAAAATCATCCATGTGCTTATCTAAGGATTGTTTAAATCTCCCTAATCTGGTTGAGTTGACTACATTAACAGGTAGGGCATTCCACGCCCTTACCACTCTATGTAAAGAACCTGCCTTTGACATCTGTCTTAAACCTGTCACCCCTCAATTTGTAGTTATGCACCCTCGTACAAGCTGACGTCATCATCCTAGGAAAAAGACTCACTGTCTACCCTATCTAATCCTCTGGTCATCGTGTATGTATCTATCAAATCACTTATTAGCCGCCTTCTTTCCAATTAGAACAGACCCAAGTCTCTCAGCCTTTCCTCATAAGACCTTCTCTCGAGACCACGCAACATCCTGATAATTCTCCTCTGCACCTTTTCTAATGCTTCCACATCCTTCCCGAAATATGGGGACTAGAACTGTACACAATATTCCAAGTGTGGCCGCACCAGCATTTTGTATAGTTGCAGCATGAAATTGCGGCTCTGAAACTCAATCCCTCTACGAATGAAACCTAACACACCATATGCCGCCTTAACAGCACTATCCACTTGGGTGGCAACTTTCAGGGATCTATGTATACGGACTCCAAGATCCCTCTGCACATCCACACTACCAAGAATCTTTCCATTGACCCAGTACTCTGCCTTCCTGTTATTCTTCCCAAAGTGCATCACCTCACATTTAGCTGCATTGAACTCCATTTGCCACTTCTCAGCCCATTTCTGCAGTTTATCCAAGTCCCCCTTCAACCTGTAGCATTCTTCCAAACTGTCCACTTCTCCACCAACTTTAGTGTCATCATCTGCAAATTTACTAATCCATCCCACCTATTCCTGCGTCTAAGTCATTTATAAAAATGCCAAACAGCAGTGGTCCCAAAACAGATCCTTGTGGCACACCACTAGTAACTGGACTCCAGGCTGAATATTTTCCATCAACCACCACACGTTGTCTTCTCTCAGAAAGCCAGTTTCTAATCCAAACTGCTAACTCACCCTCAATTCCATGCCTCTGCATTTCCTCCAACAGCCTACTATGTGGAACCTTATCAAAGGCTTTATTGAATTAAATTGAAAACGCTCTGATAATGCATGTGTGTTAGTCTGTGACAGACTCTACAAAGTTTTTAAAAACTTGCACTTTTAAATTGAAATGTGCCTCCAGTTTTTTTCTGTTTTCATTTTTTTAATCTTTGAATATCAGACATGCCATTCTGAGGAACGATCTGTTTAAATTCATTCAATCTTTCATCTGTTCTGCATGCTGGGATTTAGTTTTGTTTTTAGGTTCTCATAATGCTTAATAACATTATTCTTTTCCTCCCCAACAGCATTGAGTACTGGTTCCGCTGTATGGACCTTGATGGAGATGGTGTACTGTCAATGTATGAACTGAACTATTTTTACGAGGACCAGTGTAAAAAGCTAGAGTGCATGTCTATTGAGCCACTGCCTTTTGAAGACTGCCTATGTCAGTTGCTGGATCTAGTTAAGCCAGAATGTGAAGGTATTTTTTTTGATGTTCATTAAGTGATTGTGGGCATTTGCTATCTCAGTCAATATCCCTAACTGCTCATGATGGAGTGAATCAGTAGGCCATTTCAGAGGGAAGTAAATCACCAAGCCAGTGAGTCTGGAGTCACATGTAGATTGGATAAGGACGAAAGTTTTTCCACAAAGAACATTGGTGAACCTAATCCGTTTTCCTAACAATTCAGCAGTTGCTGTTGTCATTTTAACTTTTAATTAAAGCTTTAATGAACTAAATTTAAATGACCCAACTGCTAGGAATTGAACTCTTATCACATGAACACTTATAGAGGCTTTTTAGAAAACTTGTATTCATGTACTCATTAAACCCTAACAAAAAAATCAGAAAAAGCATAGAGTCCTGTTTACAAATTTGATGGAAATACTTCTGTTTCTCCACTTCAAAAAGTAAACTGTAAAGTGAGGCTTTTGATGTTGTTTGTGTAAAATGCATTTGACGACATTGAACTTTTGTCCAAATTCTGTTGGCTTAAAGAAGAATAAGAATTCTTTCTCCCTCTGTCTATGTCTGTGTTCCCTCACTCATCAATTTGAAAGATAATTGCTGCATGGTATATTTCAGTCACTGTCAACATAAAGTGCTTACAGCCTATGTTTTAAGTAGTTAAGCAAAAAGTAGAACTTTCTCCACTCTAATGCAATTTCTAGTGATCTCAGCCAGGCTGTAATAAGGGTGCTATTAACAAAATCAGTTTCCTGTGGTTGATTGCCATTATTTAACTAGCAAAAAGCATGGATAGCTATTTTAGATTTAATATTGCTGATATTTGAGTAAATTTTCATCACAGTAATAAGCAATAGCGTAAAATGAGTGGATGTTTTAGCATCAAAATAAAAGCTGAAAATTAGTAAAATCAGCTGACCTAGCAAGATTTATCTGAATTTGATTGTTGGTTTAAATTAAAACTTCTTAACAATCAAAGTTTTTTTTAGTTAGTGAAGAATTTGAGTTTTGCTGAGAAGATGCAGTTTTTTCAAAGCTTTCACCTTATACTCATCAGAACAATTCACAACAAACTAAAGGGAAAAATGATATTTATAGTGTATGAGGGCGATTTGGCAGGTAGACTAATGGGTAGAGGCATTGTCATAGAGAATGCTCACTGACTGCTAATTGCCAGGCTTTGTCCCTTTACACTCTACCCATTACCAGTGTCCATGACGTGGTTACTAAAGTGCTGAGTGAATTGTCGCAACCAAGCATGTTTTCTACATACATTGCAAAGAATTCCTTCTCATTTGTGAAGGCATTGGGAAACATATCTTCGATGGAATGAACTAACCTTCTACCTCTTGCACTTTTTGGATCTGTGAATGATATGCTTGCTGTATTTGAATTTGAACTGCATGCCTTGATGGGCTCTGTTCTGCACTTTCTTTCAACTGAAATGGGGCAGTTAAATGACCTCCCCTTTCTTGACTTATAAAGTGGCTGATCTGAGAAATCAGCCACTTTGTTTTCTTCTGCTGTCTACCACAAACTTACCTTCATTGGTCAGTATGCATGACGGGAATCGTATGGTTCCATGACCTTATTGGCATCTTGTAAAGAGGACTCTAGCCATTTGTTTGGTGTACAAGCTTGATACAGAAATAAGACATGTCAAAGCCATCCTGCCGGATAACCAACACAAGTCGGCTAATCATTTCTTGCTGTATGTTGTAGACTTGAGCTCTTGGAAAGCATCCATTTCACCTTGTATTACTCTGGGAATGTAAAATATTGCAAATGTTTAGCAGGTGAATCTAGCAATTTGACACTGTTACTATGCAGTATCAATGTATTGTGTTCGCAGTTAGCAGGATGTTGCCATCAAGCCAGAAAGACATACTATCTAACACAAATTAATCTTGTGTATGAAGTTCAATGTCAGTGTGATGTTGACTATAGATCCCAAACATCTACTACAAACCGACCGACTCCCACAGCTACCTGGACTACTCCTCCCATCCTGCCCCCTGTAAAAACGCCATCCCATTCTCCCAATTCCTTCGACTCCACCGCATCTGCTCCCAGGAGGACCAGTTCCAAAAACGCACAACCCAGATGGCCTCCTTCTTCAAGGACCGCAATTTCCCCCCCGACGTGGTCGACGATGCCCTCCACCACATCTCTTCCACTTCCCGATCCTCCGCCCTTGAACCCCGCCCCTCCAACCGCCACCAGGACAGAACCCCACTGGTCCTCACCTAACACCCCACCAATC
>NC_057715.1:104394737-104443963 GCF_004010195.1 Chiloscyllium plagiosum | reverse complement strand
TCCCGACCTCTCCGCCCCCACCCCCGTCTGACCTATCACCCTCACCTTGACCTCTTTCCACCTATCACATTTCCGACGCCCCTCCCCCAAGTCCCTCCTCCCTACCTTTTATCTTAGCCTGCTGGACAAACTTTCCTCATTCCTGAAGAAGGGCTTATGCCCGAAACGTCGATTCTCCTGTTCCCTGGATGCTGCCTGACCTGCTGCGTTTTCCAGCAACACATTTTCAGCTCTGATCTCCAGCATCTGCAGACCTCACTTTCTCCTTATAGATCCCAAAGGCTGGCAGGTGGTATCAAACAACATATCTGTAGCTGTTTGCAACAGGCGTTGTACTGGCTGTAAACAACCAGTCCACACATGCAAAACTCTCAACATAGTGTATGACATTAGATGTGATTACATGATTAGCTGAATAATCCAGAGTATGCAACAAATTGTGCTGATAGCCAATTCAGGTCTGAGTTGGGCTCATAGTGTGGCAATATGAAATATACATTTGGTAATACAAAAGGCTGCTTATTTGTAGGTGAAAAGAAATATATACACACTGCACCGGTTTGAACTCGATAAAAATAGAGAATCTTAATTTCGGAGAGCATTGCCTGAGAAATCATGTCACCTTGTCTAGTATAAAAATTTAAACAAAGCCTGACCATTAAACTCTCGGTTGTCATTTGCTGGTGTATTCTCCAAGGCCTCTACCAATCAGAGTCCACTTTCCAACCAATCCCCACACTCCACTCATAATGTATATACGTCTTCTGTTTAATTTGCTATTGAATTGTCCTGGTAATTTCCAGGGAAAACCTTTCGACAAAATGTATCCTTTCTTTCAGCAATATTCAAGATTTATTGTACAAGTGATCCAAAAAGAAATGTGTATCCATAAGTATTTTACTTGCTAACTTTCTCACACTTTTATTTAAAAAGGGGGGAGTCTTGGCTAACCTGATATTGACCTCTCTTGACACTTGTGTGTGTACTTTTAATTGGGGGTCAGTAGATGCCAATCCATGTGACTATCACTGCAGTATGTAGACTGCCCTGTTGAGATTCAGTTAACACAGTGCACACCAAGAACATTAATACTTCCCTCATCTGACCATCACTGGATAAACTCTAAGCTGTCTGAGAGTATAAATTAATGTACTGTATGTTTAATCTGTACTGTTAGAATGGTTTCTTCACTTCCATGAAATTAACTGCCAATTTGTTTCCACAGGAAAAATAACACTTCATGACTTAAAGAAGTGCAAGATGGCAAATGTATTTTTTGACACCCTTTTTAACATCGGCAAGTATCTGGAACATGAGCAGAAGGATCCATTTTCTATTCCTAGGGTAATTGTTATGTTTGATACATTTATTTTTCCTCAAATCTGCCTATCTTCAAGTCCTCTAACCATATCCCTTAGGATAATGTTTCTACCTACTCTATCTAGATATGTTATTGTAACTATGAAAGAGTTTTCTACGCTCTCTTATTAGCACTAACCACGACAGAATCTCACTATCTTGCAGTGCCACCAGTTTGGAGATTTTATTTTGTGTTCTTTCACTGGACATTGCCGGTTAGGCCAACATTTATTGTGCATCCCTAATTGTCTTTGAGAAGGTGGTGGGAAGCTGTTGCCATGAAATATTACAGTCATGGTGGGGGCTGGGCTGGGGGGTTAGGTGCACCAACAGTGCTGCTAGGAAAGTAGTTGCAATCACATGATAATACCAGATACGTGGATGAAATTGACAATGCTAGCACCCATCTGTTTGACTCTTTCCTGAACCAGCACCAGGTTGTGACCATGCATCCCCAGCCTTAGTTGTAATATCATTGCACTGTTGGGGATAATGCAGAATTGTTTTTTTTTCTTAAAAATCCATTTGCCTGAGAAAGCAAGTATAGTTTAATGTCAGGGTTAACAATCCATTCAACAGCTTCAGCTGATGCAACATGAATAGTTGTGATTCCACAGGAATGGATCTCTGAGCTGAAGCTTAGAAACATAAAACATCTTAAATAGGAGCAAGAGTAGGCTATTCAACCCTTTTGAGCCTGTTGCTCCATTCAGTGTAACCATACTTGATTGTCCAACTCTGTACCCTGTTCCTGCTTTCTCACCATGCCCTTTTCGATATATCTTTTAACCCCAATAACTATATTTAACTCTTTAAAAACATTCAATGTTTTGGCCTCAACCTCTTTCTGTGGCAGAGAATTCCATATGCTCACCATTCTCTAAGTGAAGAAATTTCCATAAGATGATTAGAAATAGGAGTGAAAGTAAGGCCACTCGGCCCATGAAGTCCACTCAGCCATTCAATTATGCTGATGGGCATTTCAACGCCACTTACCCACACTGTCCCCATAGCCCTTAATTCCTTGCGAGATTAAGAATTTATCAATCTCTGCCTTGAAGACATTTAACATCCCAGCCTCCACTGTGCTCCATGGCAGTGAATTCCACCGGCCCACCACTCTCTGGCTGAAGAAATGTCTCCTCATTTCTGTTCTAAATTGACCCCCCTCTGCTTCTAAGGCTGTGCCCACGGGTCCTAGTATCCCCACCTGATGGAAACACTTTCCCAGCATCCACCCTTTCTAAGCCATGCATTATCTTGTAAGTTTCTATCAGGTCTCCCCTCAACCTTCTGAACTCTAACAAATACAATCCCAGGATCCTCAGCTGCTCATTGTATGTTAGGCATACCTTTCCATGGATCATCCATGTGAATCTCTGCTGGACAGGCTGCAGAGCCAGTATGTCCTTCCTGAGATGTGGGGCCCAAAACTGGACACCAGTATTCTAAATGGCGCCTAACCAGAGCTTTATAAAGTCTTAGCACCTCACAGTTTTTACATTCCAACCCTCTTGAAATAAATTACTACATTACATTCACTTTCTTAACCACTGACTCAACCTGCAAATCAACCTTTAGAGAATCCTGTACCAGCACTCCCAGATCCCTTTGTACTTTGGCTTTATAAATTTTCTCACCATTTAGAAAATAGTCCTTGCCGGTGTTCTTTTTTCCAAAGTGCAAGACCTCACATTTGCTCACATTGAATTTCATCAGCCATTTCTTGGACCATTCTCCTACACTGTCTAAAGCTTCACCTCCTGCCAGTCCAAAATTGTCTACCTTGTATGCAGGCACATTTCCATAAGCACAGGATAAGTCAACAAAGACAATTCCTGTCTTCAGGCTTTTCTGGTAATCTATAATATGAAGTCCATGTTAGAACCTACTTGGAATAGTTGTGGTGTGAAAACCTTCCCATTTGGTGGACATTGCTGCCTTCAGGGTAGGACTTAGACTGTTTTCTCAATTGACTTTTTTTCCTGGTTTGATAGTGGTGATTGTCTGAGAATGGCACCATGTCTTTGGAATGGTGCTTGTGCTCGAATGTGAATAAACAGCTGCTTTCTCTGTAATGGAATATACTTCAGAAATTTTGGGTAAATTTCATCAGCTCCTGCTCTTTGTCTGACTTTGCTGCCATCAGGGTGCTGTTGACTTCTGTGTGTAAGAGCTTAAGGCTGTCTGCTCTGGGGTGGCCTTGAGACTCTGCAACAGGCTGTTTTTACCATCTGCTTATTCTCCCTGCTGACCGTTTAATCTTAGTGTATTATAGGCTATGAAGTGATGGTATAAGTATTGATTCTGGGTCACAGGAATGGATGTTGTTCAGCTGCTACAAATGGGACAAGAGTTGCCACACCTTTTGGCTCAAGTGCTAAAGATTCTTTGCCGATGACTTGTTGGCATAGAATAGACTTTGCTACTGGTCAAATATCTCTAAGAATGCTGATTTTTTTTTTTTCAAATTCACTTTGTGGGAATGTGGGCGTCGCTTGCTCGCCAGCCAGCATGTAGCTGCCCTTGAGAAGCTGAGGTTCTGAATTACTGTAGATTTTAATGTACGAGTCAGCATTTGAAGCCTCAAAATTGTCCCAAAAATGGGAGTCAGCATATAAATATAAAACAGAACTGTTGAGAGTTGCCATTTTAAAAGTATCATCAGCATTTGATGCAAGGAGTGGGCAAGTCTGCACATCTTCATAATACAGCCTGTGTTGCCTGCTTATTGTTGGATTGAGTCATAGGGGGTCAGTAAGTAAAACATGCATTTGTGGAGTGATAATACACCGATGTGTAAGATATATCATAACTGGAAAGGGGGTCAACTTATATGCTGTGATTTTGGATTGCTGCTGCTGGACCAATATGCAAAAGTATATGAAGGCATGGAAAAGGGTTAAAGACATACGCTCTCTGCAGTTAGGAAATGTACAGTATTTGGATGTATACTTTACGCCTCAAGAAGTGTAAACTGCAATTAGACTGGAGAGCTCTTTATGAGCCAATATGCTGGATGGACCAGGGAGCCTTCTGTGGATTTCCACACAATATCCCATTTTGTGAATATGGACATTTTATTTTTGGAAGCATTCCATATCATATTGGTCCTATCCATTCTTGAGGAACATTCCAACTCAGGAATGCATGAGAATTGCTGTGAATCGTTGCTACTTCTCATACCCATCGTTGTTCTACTGGGCATTTTATCCTGTGTTAATGGTCAGGCTTATCCTTGTTCTCTTTAGGATGATGTATCATGTGTTGTCAAGAACCAACTTCAAGCCGTCATCTTTTTAAAACAGAAAATTCCTTCTATTTTTCTCAGGTTCTGCTGAAGTTATTTTTGACCTCTGGAACTAAGTGGATAAAAGGGGAAATTAACCTCCTGTTGAACTTGAATTCATTTGTTTTATATGTGGTGTTGTTCTTGAAAGTTATTTACAAGATATACAAAATATTCATGCAAGTCATTAGACAAAAATGAAGAAAGCATTGTAAACCCATGCTAGTTAGAGATTTAGTTTAGTAGCAGATGGCTGATAGAAACAGGTGAAAGCAGAATTTCCAATTTTCCAATTAAAACTTTGATCCAGGAAAACCCATCTGTACTGAGTTTCCCATTACACCTTAAGTTGCCCAAGTGTGGTGTTCGTCAAACTGAGTGATCTTGCACAAACTGAAATTGATAATCTGTACAGAGATGTACAGACAAACAAGATTGTTTCCAGAACTTGGAGAAATGTTATAATACCCTGATTTGAGCTGTTGAACATATGTTGTATTTAAACAAGTTATACACATTTATGGTTTCCTCTGTGATTTCGTGGAAATAGGATGTGGAGAATGACGGGCCAGAAATGACTGACTGGGAGAGGTATGCTTTACAAGAATATGAAAATCTGGTGGCTGAAGAAGCAGCAAATGAAAACTGGAATGACGGGTGAGAGACTGCTCATTAACTAAATTTACCTTGTTTTGTTCAAGATCTGAAAATGAACTAATAGCTTTTGTTTACAAACAACAAAACAATAGCATCTCACTTTTCGCTTGGGGACACTGCAACCTTTGGGACTCAATATAGAGTTCAATAATTTTAGTGCCTGAGCACCTTCACCCATGCACCAGGCTTTGCCATCACCTTGGACTGCTACCACAGCCATTGCATTGTCAGTTACTAATGGTCCCCATTAGCAGCTATTGATTCCCCCCAGGTTAACCTTTACCCATTCTTCTGTCCATCTGTTATTCTCCTTCTCTCCAGACTTCATCTCCATTTATCGATTACTCCTTCCCCCTCACCCCACCCTATCGTCAGTATATATACTGGTCTTTTCCTAACTGCAATCAATTCTGAGAAAGCGTCACTATTTTCTTTCCACAGATGCTGCCAGACCTGCTGAGGTTTCCCAGCAAGTTCTTGTTTTTGTTTTGGATTTCTACCATCCGCATTTTTTTTAAACAAAAGACTGACCTTTATATTCCCATGGTTGACATTTTAGAATACAGCTGCAAATGCAAAAAGTCCGAAATGAATGCAGAAAATATTGAAAGTACTCAGCAAGTCAGGACAGCATCTGTGGAGAAAGAAACAGTTGCAGTTTCAGTTGTATGACTTCTCATCACAACTGAGGAAATTTAGCCTTCAGGAGCTAAGTGGATAAATGAACTAATAGCTTTTGTTGAACTTGGGTTCATTTTGTTTTCTATGTATTATTCTTGAAAGTTAAATGTAAAGTTTTTGGCAAGTGAAAGTGAAGGCCTGTGCTGAGGTGGACAATAAGAATACAGAGGGACCTCGATTATCCGGATGAGATGGGCGGGCATTGTTTCGTTCGAATAATTGATTACTCGGTTAATCGATTCAAAGCCATTCCTCTGGGGCCCGGAGCTTTCTGTAAAGTCTGCTCCCTGTTCAGGAGATAAGGCAGCATCAAAGCGCGCACGAGCACCCGTCCAACCCCCAACTCCAGCCCCTGCCTGCCCTCCAACACCACCCCATGCCCGCACCCCCAACCCTATCCAACGCCGCACCCCCAACCCAGTCCAACACCACACCTCGCCTGCGCACCCCCTAACCCCATCCAACTCTGCCGTCTCCCAACCCTGTCCAGCACTGCACCCCCCACCCCCACAAACTCCATCCAACTCTGCCAGGAGGGGGGCAGGAAGTCAGTCTTTTAAAGACGGTGCCTCCACTACCATCAGTCCAGGACTGTTCTTGGCAGCACGTTTAATCACTGTAAACAAAAGATGCAATCAGTGTTGGACACACGTCTTTGGTGTAATGTTTCTGTCAGGACCTCCAGATCTCCTTCGGATAATCTGATTTTCGGATAATTGAGGTTCCTCCGTAAATTGAACAAGATTCATGCTGTAAAAAGTTAAAAATCTCACAACACCAGGTTATAGTCCAACCCATTTAATTGAAAGCACTAGCTTTCGGAGCGCTGCTCCTTCATCAGGTGGTTGTGGAGTACACAATTGTAAGACACAAAATTTATAGCAAAAGTTTACAGTGTGATGTAACTTAAATTATGTATTGAAAAATACACACCCATATGTACATGTGCACATATGCTTATACATTTGTGGGTGAATTGTACTTGCAGAGTTACATTGTACTTTGCTCAGAAACTGCATGAATCCATATAAGGTTCTGTGAATTAATTTTTTAGATTAGATTCCCTATAGTGTGCAAACAGGCCCTTTGGCCCAACCAGTCCACACTGACCCTCAGAAGAGTAACCCACCCAGACCCATTTCCCTCTGACTAATTCACCTAACGCTTTTATGGGCAATTTAGCATGGCCAATTCACCTGACCTGCACATCTTTGGACTGTGGGAGGAAACCGAAGCACCCAGAGGAAACCCACGCAGACACAGGGAGAAAGGTGCAAACTCAACACAGACAGTTGCCCGAAGCTGGAATCGAACCTGGGACCCTGGTGCTGTGAGGCAGCAGTGCTAACCACTGAGCCACCATGTCGCCCTTAAAAGATTATAGTAGATTCCCTACAGTGTGGGAACAATCCTTTCGACACAAGTCCACACCGACCCTCTGAAGAGTAACCCACCCAGACCCATTTCCCTCTGACTAATGCATCAATTTACCTGACCTGCACATCTTTGGACTGTGGGAGAAAACCCACACAGACTATGCAAACTCCACACAGACAGTCGCCCAAGGCTGGAATCGAGCCTGGGTCCCTGGTGCTGTAACACAGTAGTGCTAACCACTGAGCCATCGTGCCCTGCCCCTACCCCCCTCAATCAGTCTGAACATTATGGCACAGGCAACAGCACACAGGAGGGCTAATATCTTCAACACATTATCTGGGCTGACGCCAATTGTTAAAGTTAACCTGAGAATGTAACTTTTTTCTAAAAAGTTTTGTGATTTACATATCAAAGAAGAGAAACTAACATGATCATTCTAACAGCTGAGAGACTTAACAAACAATCAATGTATTTTTCAATGTATAATTTCAGTTACATCACACTGTAACCTTTTGCTATAAATTCTGTATCTTACAATTGTGTACTCCACAACCACCTGACGAAGGAGCACTGCTTCCGAAAGCTAGTGCTTCCAAATAAACCTGTTGTACTATAACCTGGTGTTGTGATTTTTTTTTTAAACTTTGTATATCCCAGTCCAACACTGGCATCTCCAAATCAAGGCATTATACTAGGAAAAGAAACAAAAGACATGATTGGTTACGAGCATCTGTTCAACACAGTGTGATGATAATAGATCATAAACAATGCCTTCATTTCATTTCTTTTTCTGTTGGTTCTCTTTTTTTTCCCCCTTATTTCTTTATTGCTTTACTTACATTCACATCGCTGCAATCCAGCCAGTTAATATTGACTGTTTCTCCCATGGAAGCTGTCAGACCTACTGAGTGTTACCAGTATATTCTGTTGTCATTTTGAATTTTGTACCTCTATTGATTTTTTTTTTAACGTAAATATTGTTACAATTAGGTACATCGTATCTATTTGGTGACATGCATTTTTTTTTCCCCTCTACAAAGTGCACTTCAATGCAACATGTGTTTATCAGATTGAGTTATCTGATGCTGAATAAAAGGGGTAGGCATCCTGAAATAAGATTGGATTTTACATATTATGCACAGTTTTACCATTCTATTTTAAAATAAAACTTGAGTTCAACTTGGATGGATAGCAAACAATTCAAATTGCTGAAACTTCTTAATAGAAATTTGAAATGAGTAGTTTGGCATGCATTTGAAGAGAAAATGTTGCTTTTTTAATATAGTACTCATCATGTTTGTATATCTTAAATGCTGTGAAGAATGGCTGCTAATGTACAGGAAATTGGAACCTGCATTTTTTTATTAAAATCAAATTTGAAGTAGTTAAATTTCCTCTTCTGTTGTTGAGTTAGATGCTTGCCTGTGCAAAAGAAAACTCGTTACTCCCACAAGTGTTATTGATAGTAGAAATCAAACTTGGAAATGTTTGTCATGCTTTTATTGTTTACTGAATGCTATGCTAATTGTGTAAATCCTATAAATGTGTCACGTGAGGTAAAACGAAAACATGTAGTGGAGTAGAATGTGTTCTACAATGCCGATTACTTTCCAAGCTTTAGGTACCTTTCTTCGTATTTATAGTCCAGTTAAAATCTAGAAAAGGGGTTTAGAAACCAATTTACATAACCTGCATACCATCCTAATGCTTTCAGGAAGCATCATTATTGTGCAGAAAGTTATAACTATTTTGTAAAGCCCTTTAAAAGAAACCTAGTCAGACACCAGTGTAGCATGTAACATAGTTGTACTACAATGACTTTGTATTTTGTAAATCATACTTCTGAACACAGGGGGAAAAGAAATTGTAGAAATACAGTTGCTGCTTTGCAGAGACTGGTAGATGCAGGAGAGGAAAAAAAAGATAAAATTAAGAGAAAAATTGAAATCTGTTCAAAGACACTTGTAGAAAATGCAAACTGAAATTTCTGAGCAATAGTAAAACTGATAGTGATAAACAATTGCAGAGTGGAAATTCACAGTCACTCTTCGCAGATGTTTTAACTTGCAATTTACGTTTCCCATCTTAGAAAGTTACTTGTTAGAACGCTACAGTAAGCATTTTATTGCAAGCATAATTCAACAGGTGAGTGTTTGAGGGTCTTGTTCACCCTTTTTAGATTTGTTTCTTTGCTGATCATAAGTTTTGACAATTCCTCTTGAGAATGAAATTAGTATGGACTTTAAAAGTAATTGACTATATTTTACAAATCTGCAGAAATTCTCTTTGGAGGTGACTCTATTTGGTTGATGCAGGTCTTGTATGATATTTGACAATGTTTCATATACGAGACTGATTTAGAATGATGGAATTTGCAACAAATTGCCTAACTGCACTGAAAGATTTTTTCTACAATTAGATTTAGAAAGGGATGATGACTGAAGAAAGCTCTGAATTGTCCCTAGGTTTTATTTACTGCTTACAGTATTCATAAATAAGAGTAGGACTGCCATATTAAGTACTACATTATTAAAAATAATCACCTTTCTGATGAGACGTTCAACCAAAGTCTGTATAAAAGATACCATGGCAAAACTTGAAGAGTATGAAGTTATTCTGTGTCCTGATGAACATTCTTGCCTCAGCCAGTGTCAGCAAAAATAGATTATTTGTTCTTTCTTTAATTTTGATTGGCTTTAATGGCACCTTACTGTGTGCAAAATGGTGTTCTATTTGCTTGTAGAATGCTGACTCGATTTCAAATCTAATCAATTTGATTGTAATTTGCATTGAGAGGTCCTGCTTCAAATATATTTAGTCCTGCAATCTACATCCCAGAAGATTGCTAATTTTAATAGCAGCTAGTAACTCGTTAACCATGTTGAATTCTAATCTGAATTAGTCTGAACATACTGCAGTTGTTCTCATCATAAAATCCTCGAGTTTAAGTAACTACATGGTCATCTTTGTTTTAAGTGTGATGAGAATGAAATTAGTCTGTGGCAGTTCGCAATATCAGTGCTCTGTGTTTTCCATTGAAACTAATTGAAAGCAAGATCTAGTGATGTTAAAACTGGCAGTAGGCTCACTATTGCCAGTTCTGAATTACTGCCAAAGGCCAATTTTACACCCATTATTTCTGCAAGTATGGCCAACAATATAGCTGTTGTGTAAATAATTAAATCTGAAAACTTTTTTTTTAAAAAACACAGCATGAAACTATCTAACTTTCACCTACCCCATCAAACATGTTTGTTTTCACTGAATGCCTGCCAACCTCCTTGTTTGGTGTATTGTGTATATGTTTGGCTCATTTCAGATTTAAATCACTGTTTTCCCAGCAAGAGTGAGAAAGGAATAAGAAGTAGTATTAATTCAGATGAAGTTCAACACTTGCATGTGCATTGATCATGTTGGCATTTGGAATCCATTCTTCCCACACTTTCTTCTTTGTATAATAGGTGTACATTACATGCTGCAATCAATTTTCAAATGAAATCGCTCATTTCGTACAAGGTTAGGTCCCAAGCAACAATAATGTCTGAAATTTGAGCTTGTCTTTAATTTTTTTATCATGTGTAATCATGAGAGTTATAGCAAAGGCTGACAGCTTCCTTGAGCAGCAAGTATTAGTTTATTTCGGCTTATGGTTGCGTCATTGCTTACTAGATTAAGTATGCATTTGGTTAAGTTTGAATCAAGCTCTTGCTCTCAATAATTGAGAGGGGCAGGAATAATTCATTTTCCATGCATTTTAAATTTCAATTCCAGTATTTATCATAATGCCGAATGAGATACTTCTGAGTTATCCTTGTACAGCTTTGGTTCATTATTGCAGTTTGATATTTATTATTTTTTTTAAATAGGGAAATGTAATAGGAGAGGCTGGTGATGGCTGTATGACACTATAGTACAATTTAAGTCAAAAGGGAGAATGCATTTTCATTGCTTTCAAAGCCACAAGTTCACTGCAAATGAAATGCTTTTGTGTGTTTGCACATTGCTTTGAGGTCAGAATGCATAAATTCTAATTGTGTTGCTTTAAGTATCTGTAAACAGCTACCTCAAACGTAATGATAATTACATTACATTACATTACAATGTGGATTGGTCCAGAATTCGTTAAAATAATGGTGAGACTAACGAATTCATTTAAACATGCATCAACTTCAGACGAGGAGCAGATAAGTGGTTACATGAATTTGCTTTGAGTTGAATTGTCAACTGATTCATGGATGAAGTGGCTATCTTATGAGGAAAGATTGTACATGATGGATCTGTGCCCCATTGGAGTTTTGAAAAATAAGTGGTAATTTTACTGAAACATAGAAGCTCCTAAGGGGGGGGGACTTGATATCTGGGTACTGGGATGATGTTGCCTCCCGTGGGGAAAACTGGAACCATGGGCAACTAATTAAGAATAAGAGAAAGCTAATAGAGAAGATAGATAAGTGAGACTAGGGAAGACAAAGTGAGATTTAAGGCCACTACTAAATCAGCCAATGTCTTAGTGAATGGTAGAGTAGGTTTGAAGTACCAAAAGACTGACTGCTGCTCCTAAGACCAATGTTCCAGTGAAAACAATACCTGGCTTTTCAGCCTGTCTTTGCACATTAAATGATATGACTATTTGTAAGCAAACTACTTATTTCACTAGTAATCATAGCATAACTACATTTTTAAATACCGTCAGAATGGGAACATTGTTAATCAAGCTCTGGTGTTGAAAGTTAACTATAATTAAGAATGATTTGGAGGTGCCAGTACTGGACTGAGGTGGACAAAGTTAAAAATCACACAACACCAGGTTATATTGTAGTTTAAAATCAATCAGGTTATAGTCCAACATGTTTGACTATAACCTGATTGATTTTAAACTACAATTAGGAATATGTTGTTCAGGCTTTGAATATTTCAAGGGGTTTAAAAAATGTAAAGAGCAAAATTTTAATTCATAGTGTTGCTTTGTTTCATTTATTTTATTTTGTAATCCAATCATTATTTCCCCCTTTTGTTTGAACTTTCACACTGCTCTCTATTTTGGCCAGTCTCCCTCTTTGTTCTTCCTACATTATTTAAATCATTATACTCAACAGTCATTGTTTCGGGAGCAACCCTGATGGTTGCTCTGTTCACCCTGTTTCTCTCACTATGTCATTATCAGCACTCATTTCACAACTTTGCAAGCAAAAGACCTTTTTTGAGGTTGCAACAACAGGTTTAACCTAGAAAATGTTAAATATTCTGTTTACAACAAACTCTCTGACCAGAGGAGCAAATAAGGGTTTACTGCCACCTGGTGAATGAAGTAAAGGCCAGTAGCTTATTTGTGTAAGTTAAGAATCGGAAAGTCTTATGGGGGTCATTCAAGAAACTTGGCTATTTCCATTGATATACTCCTGAACATTCTATCCCCTTTTTTTAAGATTATTTTAAATGATGAGTAAAACTAGGTAGGTTATAATCTGGATGGAACAGTTGAAGATAAATGTTCAAAGGCAAATGCATCATTTAAATGTGAGCTTCATTCAGATTTAGTCAACATGTTGGTGGGTGGCACAGTGGTTAGCACTGCTGCCTCACAGCGCCTGAGACCTGGGTTCAATTCCCGCCTCAGGCGATTGACTGTGTGGAGTTTGCATGTTCTCCCCGTGTCTGCATGGGTTTCCTCCGGGTGCTCTGGTTTCCTCCCACAGCCCAAAGATGTGCAGGCCAGGTGAATTGGCCATGCTAAATTGTCCGTAGTGTTAGCTAAGGGGTACATGTAGGATATGGGTCGGTGTGGACTTGTTGGGCCGAAGGGCCTGTTTCCACACTGTAATGTAAACTAATCAAACTAATCATGTTAATGTATGGCTTTGATATTCTTTCTTTGATGATTTGGTTAGAATTGAGCTTTAGGTCCTGAAAGCACCAGTCCACTCGTCTAACTTGAGACACTGATTAGTTTATGGTTTTTGATTTTGTTATTTTGGCAGCTTTTGTCTAAACTTAGGGCTCACATTTCCTGCTGTTCTCCTTTGAAACTTTGTAGATGTTCGGTTCTTGCAGAGTTGCATTCTAGATTTACTATGCAGTCTCATTGGTTGACATTGCTGTCTATAGACATTGGCCATATTAATATTTGGAGTCCTAGGTCTCTCCCTTAAGATAAAAACAGTGAATCTGCATGACTTGAAGTACAGGCTCCTGGTTGCAATTAGAAAGGTTGAAATTGAGATTCATTCAGTATGGGAGGTTGACTCTGATTAGCATTTTTTGATATTCAAATGCTATCTTATAAATCCACGTCCATTAAAATTTACTAGGTGCTTATAAGATCAGTTGTATTTCATTTGAATTTAAAGTCTGAAGAGATTTGAAGTGGCATATATTAATGACCTTCAACATGGAAAATAACAATATAACCTTTACCTATGTGAAATATTCGAGGAGAAATTAATGACCTTAGAAAAAATGTGCAAGTGCATTTTACTGTAAACTTTGTAAACTAGCTATCTCAAATCAGATCGTTACATATTTCAGGTTCATCATATGAAAAAATAATCTTTGAAATCAAGATGATGGGACCCTAGAGGTTAGCTGCTCAATTTAGAAACTAATTTTGTTGCCTCTAACACCTCAACTTGTTTGTATTGCATAGTGCTGTCATCTTTTTCTAAAGCTAAGCATGCCAGATTCTCATGCAGAATGATAAATGCCCATAATTACATGTTTTGTTGCATGCATCTAACATAGTCTAAAGTTAGCGCCTAACATTTCTCTGTAACAGCCAACCCAATACTTCTAATTAACAATATTTTCATTGCATGAAGAATGCACTAGTTAGGAAATGTTCATAATTATAGAGGCAAATTGAAGAAGGAAAATAGGATACTCACGGAAAATTATATTGTAAATATTTAAAATTAGTATTTCATCTTGTGTATATCTACATTCAAATCTGAAAGTGTAACCACTGAGGCATCCCACTCTGAGACAAAGTCCAAGACTGGAAGGGATTCTGCATGCCACATGATTGAACCCATAACCAAATGTTTTCAAAGCATTGCATGTCTGAGGCATAAAATTCAATAAACCCAAACAATTAACTGTTAAGTCACCAATACAGTATAAACTGGCTAAACATGCACAAATGAAAAGTAGTATTAAGGGCCATGTAACCAGTTGCCAACCGTAAACTGCAAAACCGTCTTCTCCCTCAATATTTCCACACGCTATCGTCACAATATACCAATCGGTGAATTGCAGAGTGTTATAGTATCTTTTTAGTTGTCATTCTGGAGTTTGCTGTTTTAATTCTGATACGGTAGAGCTACATTAGTCGCACTGCACAAAGACAACATGTGATCAGGACAACCGGGCACAGCAGTTACAAATCTCAGCTATAATTGACAATTTTAAAATAAAATTTATATTCTACAAGTTGATAACCCTAAATTCAAAATACTGAGTTAGTGGTTGTTAGTGATTTGTTTGTGCTCTTTATGGATGAGGGTGGTCAGATGTTTGCTAGAATGTTATGATGCTGATGTTAGACAGGCTTGCCAGTCAACCAAACGACAATCATGAGGAATCACTAATGTGAATTAGTGAAGGCTTAACAGTAGGAAAAGCTTTGAAGAAAAGTCATTGGACTTGAAGCATTGACATTGTTTCTGTCTTCACAGATACTGCAAGGCCTGCTGAATTTCTCCAGCATTTTCTGCTTTTATTGCCAATCTCCAGCATTTTGTTTTTATTAATGGTAGGAAGAGCTTACTGTGCAGTTCTACAGTCATAGCTTGTGGAAAAGCTACCAATGCACTTAAGATTCTTTCTTCCATTTGCTTCTTTCAATAAAATAAAAGATAATGAGCAAGAAGGTTTCTGGTGAAGGAAAGAATAACAAACATCTAATTACCTTTTTGGCATATCCACTTTGATTAATTTTGTTAAAAATACCTTTTCTGATGTAGATAATTGAAAGTAATACAATCTTAAAGGGTGTGAATAAACTTTGAGAAGTTTTTTTCAGAAACTAGTTTTATGTTGTACAAATGCATAATATTTTGATTTATGCCTGAATATCATTAGCACTTTGTTTATATCATGACAAATATTGATCAAGTTTAACTCCTTTGTGAAAGGACTATTAAGATGACTGAGCATAAAGCTTGTTGAAAGAACAAGAGCTAAGGGCACTGAGAATGTGACTTCTAAAAGTGTAGTGTTAAAACACCTGTCAGGTGTCAATTTTGTTTTCTTTTCATGGCATGAGTGTCACTGGCCAGGACAGCACTGATTACTTGTCCCTCAATGCAATAATTGCCTCAGAGGTAAAGATTCATCCACATTGTGGGTCTCTTTTAACATGTAGGTCAGACAATGTAAGATTGGCAGATACAAGTGAACCAGACAGATGTAACCAATTAACAATAGGTGTATGGTTACCATGAGGCTAGTTTTTATTCCATTTTTATTTTTAATTGAAATCTGATTTCACCATCTGCCATGGGTTTTTGAAACCCACATATCCACCAAACATTGGCCTGGGTTTTTTATTAGTAATCCACTACACCACTGCCTCCCCCAATGTATCACCCTAAAATCTCTGTTTATGTTATAAAGCCTCATGCTGTTCAGGTGGAGAGTTGCCTATGGTCTTGATTCTGAGATGGCCTGGGTTCATATCTAGATTACTGTGAATCGACGCAGTGTAGTGAGTAAGAATAGGAGTTACAGGCACTGTACCATTTGGAAATATGATGTGATAACAGACTCAAGGAAGGGCAAGACTGGGTTTTCCTAGGTACAAGGTGTTCAGAAAGATGGGGAAGGAGGGGTTGTTTGGCGATGTTGGTTAAGGAGAGCATCATCACTGTGCTTAAGGGTATTCCAGAGTGTTGAAGGGCAGCATGAATTTGGCTAGAGCTTAGGAACTTGTATTGCTCGGTGTGCTTTTAGACTGCCAACTAGTAGGAAGCATTTAAGAGGGATAAGTCTGCAGGGAAGATACAGGAAACATGGTGAATATGGATTTCAGCAAGGCATTTGTTAAGGTTCCCCACAGAGGCTCATTCAGAAAGTTAGGAGATATGGGATACAGGGAAATTTGGCTATCTGGATACAGAATTGGCTGGCTGAAAGAAGACAAGCGAGTGGTAGTGGATGAAAAGTGTTCCGCCTGAAGGTTGGTGACCAGTGGGGTCCTGCAGGGATCTGGTCTTGGGCCTCTACTCTTTGCAGTTTTTATAAATGACTTGAATGAAGACGTGGAAGGGCGTGATAGTAAGTTTGCCGATGATGCAAAGGTCGTTGGTATTGTGTCCAGGGCTGTTGCAGATGACAACTAGACATTGACAGGATGCAGGACTGGGCTGAGAAATCGCAAATGGAGTTCAAGCTGGCTAAATGTGAATTGATTCAGTTTGAAAGGTCGAATTTGAATGCTGAATGCAGGGTTAAAGACAGGATCCTTGGCAGTGTGGAAGAATAGTGGGATCTTGGGGTCCATGTACTTGGATCCCTCAAAGTTGCCACCCAAGTTGATAGGGTTGTTAAGAAGGTGTCTGGCATTTTGGTTTTCATTAACAGGGAGATTGAGTTTAAGAGCACAAAGGAGATTTACCAGGATGTTGTTTGGATTGGAGGGCTTATCTTTTGAAGAGAGGTTGAGTGAGCTAGGGCTTTTCACACTGGAGAGAAGAAGGAAGAGAGGTGACTTGATAGAGGTGTGTAAGATTAATGAGAGGCATAGATAGAATAGATAGCCAGAGACATTTCCCCTGGGCAGAAATTGTCACGAGGGGTCATAATTTTAAGGTGATTGGAGGAAGGTATAGGGGAGATGTCAGAGGTAGGTTCTTAACACAGAAATTGGTGGGTTTGTGGAATGCACTGCCAGCGGTGGTGATAGAGCCAGAGACATTAGGGACATTTAATCAACTGCTGGACAGCAGTAGATTGAGGCAAGTGTAAGTTAGGATGATCTTAGATTAAGATAAATGCTTGGCAAAACATCGTGGGCCATTCAATGCATATATTGGAGTAACTATAATGGAGCACTTTAACTACCCAAATGTATACAGAGATAATAGTACTATAAAGTACGAAGAGGGGTAAACATTCCTATTTATATTGAAGGAAATTTTCTACAGTGAGCTTCCAGTTCAGTGATAAAAGATTTAATGTTTAATTTGGTTCTTGAAAATGAGGTGGGTCAAGTAGATCAAGTTTGAGTGGAACAATTTTGGGAATAGTGGTGACTGTGTCATAAGGTTTCAATTAAAAAAGGACAATAAGCAATACAGAATAAGAATAAATAGCTGGGGGGGAAAGTGGACTTCAATGGGGCATGGGTGATGTTGGGCTGGTAAGTTGAAACAAAAGGTTAGAGGAAATAACTACAGCAAAACTACGGGCTAACTTTAAAAAAGGAAATTCTCTGTAAAGCAAAAGGTAAGGCTGACCAATCCAGAGCTCCTGGTTTGAAAAAGGAGATAGAAAGTACGATTAAGAAGAAAAAGTTTGCTTTTGGCTAGTATCAGGTGGAAAGTACAATTGAAAGCTAAGAAATATGGAAAATTCAGAGGGTAGGTGGTAAAGCACATTAGAGAAGCTGATTAGTGTCCATAAATAGAATTTGCATGTGGGTCATGACTGAGGTGTGAAAGTAATAATTTCCATCTGTCCCTTTATCAAAAAGTGAATGCTACCTGGGCTAGGATGACAGAGGAGGAAACCCTTTCACTAAAAAGTTCAAAATTAATCAGGAATAGTGTTGGGTAAGCTAACACTATTTAAAGTCAACAAAACTTTGGGGCGGCACGGTAGCTCAGTGGTTAGCACTGCTGCCTCACAGCACCAGGGACCCGGGTTCAATTCCTTTCCCTGTGTCTGTGTGGGTTTCTTCCAGGTGCTCCGGTTTCCTCCCACAGTCCAAAGATGTGCACGTCAGGTGAATTGGCCATGCTAAATTGCCCATAGTTAGGTGTATTAGTCAGGGATAAATAAAGGGAATAGGTTTGGGAGGGTTACTTTTCGGAGGGTCATTGTGGACTGGTTGAGCCGAAGGGCCTGTTTCCACACTATATAGGGAACCTAATCTAAAAACACGAACAGAATTTAGATACATTCAAGGATACTGAAAAAGTGAAAGTGGAAATTTTAGGGGCATTGGCTGTATTCTTCCATTCTTCCATAGACATGGGAGGTCCCAAAGTACTAGCAAATCCTAAGTAATTGTACTTTTGTGCAAGGAATATTGTAAAAATCAGCCCAGCAATTACAGACTATTCACTTCAATTTCAGTGGTAGAAAAGCTTCTAGCAACAATTATTCAGGAAAAAATTAATTGTCATGTGGAAAAAGGAACTGCCAGAATGTATTTATAATGGAGAAATGGTTTGACTAAGTTGCTGGACACTTTCAAAGAGATGAGAGGATTGATGAGGGTATTGCTTTTGACATTGAGAGATGACTGGTGTGGTTTAACGTGAAGGTCACCACGAGGTGAAGGTCTCAGGCGAGGAAAGAAGTTGAGTACAAGAGTCTTTCGTGGCAACCTCAGCCAGTGCATGAAAAGAACCCATGCTGCTGGCATCACCTGTGTTACAAACCAGCCATCCAGTCAACTGAGCTAACTGACTCCAAATATGATGTAATGTACATGAATCTTCAAAAGATGATCATGGTAGTGCCACACATCAGATTTGTCAGAAAAGATAGAGCATGTTGGTTAAAAGGCTCAGCAGCATCAGGTCTGAGTATGAGAAAATGATATAATGGTCATTGGATATTGTTTTGGGCAGAGAAAGCTTTGTAAGTGGAGTTCCCCAAGGGGTTGGTGTTGGGTAACTTTATTATTCCTGATTTATACATTAATTATCTAGATTTGAAACTGTCCCCTGCACACCCAAGGTTGTGGATGACAAAGTATAGAAACATTGTAAACGATGAGGGTAGAAAAGTAGCATTCCATAAGAACAGAGACAAGTTGATGGAATCAGCAGAAAGGTGGCAGATGAGGTTCGATGTGGAGAAATGTGAGGTGGTAATGGAGACAATAGAAAATAAGGGGTGCAATTTTTAATGGAGTGTAGGTGCAGAGGGATCTCACAATAAATGTGGGTAGGACAGATGGGGGGAGCAAGTAATAAAGCATACAATATCTAGGCTTAATTAATAGGTCTTTGAGTACAAGAGCAAGGTGGTTATGCTGAACTTGCACAAGACACTTGTCAGACCTCACCTGGAGTATTCCATATAGTAGTGGGCCCTGTAGTTTAGGAGGGATGTGAACACATTGGAGAGGTGCAGAAGAGGTTTGCAAGAATTAACCTTCTCCACATCAGGCTAGATTATGGAGTGGTTAAGATGGTTTTTCTTAGAGAAGAGGAGTTTTGATAAAAGTTTTCAAAATCATGAAAAGTCGGAATAGAGTAGATAAGGTGAAATTATTTCCGCTTGTAAATGGGCCAAGAACAAAAGGGTATAGATTTATAGTGATTTGCAAAAGTACAAACTGTCATAGAGTCATAGAGATGTACAGCATGGAAACAGACCCTTCGGTCCAACCTGTCCACGCCAACCAGACATCCCAACCCAATCTAGTCCCATCCTGCCAGCGCCCGGCCCATATCTCTTCAAACCCTTCCTATTCATAAAGCCATCCAAATACCTCTTAAATGCTGCAATTGTACCAGCCTCCACCACATCCTCTGGCAGCTCATTCCATACATGTACCACCCTCTGCGTGAAAAAGTTGCCCCTTAGGTCTCTTTTATATCTATCCCCTCTCACCCTAAACCTATGCCCTCTAGTTCTGGACTCCCCAACCCCAGGGAAAAGACTTTGTCTATTTATCCTATCCATGCCCCTCATAATTTTGTAAACCTCTGTTCAGCCTCTCCCTGTAGCTCAGATCCTTCAACACTGGCAACATCCTTGTAAATCGTTTCTGAACCGTTTCAAATTTGACAACATCTTGACAACATCTGGAAGGAGACCAGAATTGCACGCAATATTCCAACAGTGGCCTAACCAATGTTGGGAGCCGCAACATGACCTCCCAACTCCTGTACTCAATACTCTGACCAATAAAGGAAAGCATACCAAATGCCGCCTTCACTATCCTATCTACCTGCGATTCCACTTTCAAGGAGCTATGAATCTGCACTCCCTGGTCTCTTTGTTCAGCAACACTCCCTAGGACCTTACCATTAAGTATATAACTCCTGCTAAGATTTGCTTTCCCAAAATGCAGCACCTTGCATTTATCTGAATTAAATTCCATCTGCCACTTCTCAGCCGATTGGCCCATCTGATCCAGATCCTGTTGTAATCTGAGGTAACCCTCTTCGCTGTCCACTACACCTCCAATCTTTGTCATTTGCAAACTTACTAACTGTACCTCTTATGCTCGCATCCAAATCATTTGTGAAAATGACAAAAAGTAGAGGGCCCAGCACCGATTCTTGTGGCACTCCATTGGTCACAGGCCTCCAGTCTGAAAAACAACCCTCCACCTCCACCCTGTTTTCTACCTTTGAGCCAGTTCTGTATCCAAATGGCTAGTTCTCCCTGTATTCCATGTGATCTAACCTTGCTAATCAGTCTTCCGTGGGGAACCTTGTCGAACGCCTTACTGAAGTCCATATAGATCACATTTACTGCTCTGCCTTCATCAATCTTCTTTGTTATTTCTTCAAAAAACTCAATCAAGTTTGTGAGACATGATTTCCCACGCACAAAGCCATGTTGTCTATCCCGAATCAGTCCTTGCCTTTCCAAATACATGTACATCCTGTCCCTTAAGATTCCCTCCAACAACTTGCCCACCACCGAGGTCAGGCTCACCGGTCGATAGTTCCCTGGCTTGTCTTTACCACCCTTCTTAAACAGTGGCACTGCGTTTGCCAACCTCCAGTCTTCCGGCACCTCACCTTTGACTATCGATGATACAAATATCTCAGCAAGAGGCCCAGAAATCACTTCTTCTCTAGCTTCCCACAGAGTTTCTCGGGTACACCTGAACAGGTCCTGGGGATTTATCCACTTTTAACCATTTCAAGACATCCAGCACTTCTTCCCCTGTAATCTGGACATTTTGCAAGATGTCACCATCTATTTCCCTACAGTCTATATCTTCCATATCCTTTTCCACAGTAAGTACTGATGCAAAATATTCATTTAGTATCTCCCCCATTTTCTGTGGCTCACATAAAGACCGCCTTACTGATCTTTGAGGGGCCCTATTCACTCCCTACTTACCCTTTTGTCCTTAATATATTTGTAAAACCCCTTTGGATTCTCCTTAATTCTATTTGCCAAAGCTGTCTCATGTCCCCGTTTTGCCCTCCTGATTTCCCTCTTTAGTATACTCCTACTTTCTTTATACTCTTCTAAGGGTTCACTCGATCTATCCTGTCTATACCTGACATATGCTTCCTCCTTTTTCTTCACCAAACCGTCAATTTCTTTCATCATCCAGCATTCCCTATACCTAACCGCCTTCCCTTTCACCCTGACAGAAATATACTTTCTCTGGATTCTTGTTATCTCATTTCTGAAGGCTTCCCATTTTCCAGCTGTCCCTTTACCTGTGAACATCTGCCTCCAATCAACTTTCGAAAGTTCTTGCCTAATACTGTCAAAATTGGCCTTTCTCCAATTTAGGACTTCAACTTTTAGATCTGGTCTATCCTTTTCCATCACTATTTTAAAACAAATAGAATTATGGTCGCTGGCCCCAAAGTGCTCCCCCACTGACACCTCAGTCACCTGCCCTGCCTTATTTCCCAAGAGTAGGTCATGTTTCGCACCTTCTCTAGTAGGTACATCCACATACTGAATCAGAAAATTGGCTTGAATGCACTTAAGAAATTCCTCTCCATCTAAACCTTTAACACTGGCAGTCCCAGTCGATGTTTGAAAAGTTAAAATCCCCTACCATAACTACCCTATTATTCTTACAGATAGCTGAGATCTCTTTACAAGTTTGTTTCTCAGTTTCCCTCTGACTATAATACAATCCCAATAAGGTGATCATCCCTTTCTTATTTCTCAATTATGAAGTTTACTTTTTCATATAATGTGTGGTATGGGTCTTGTGTGAATTGCCTAGAAGTGTGGTGGAGGCAGATTCAATCAAAGGCATTAGATAGTTATTTGACTAGGAAACAATATGCAAGCTTATTGGAGGGAAAAGGCAAGAGAAAGCATTATGACATAGTAGAACATTTGGAGAGCCATAATAGACATGATCAAATGGCCTTGTTCTGGTCATAAGAGTTATGTAATGAGTATTTTCAATTTTTTTTTCCCAGGCTACTGACTGGGTTAAGGCAATTCTCAGCACATGCTGTCAACAGTACCAAGTGTGTGTAATATTTTTAACTCATTGTCTGTAACTGTGTTGAAGCAAATCATGTCAGTACAAATCACGGATAATCCTCAAGATCCATTGGTGTTAGGGAGGTAGTTGTATTGTTACTAAAAGATATGGAACCTTTTTCTTTATGTAATGTAATATTAGCTGAAATTATTGCTTGTTGATTGTAGGGACTCTGAGCTGTCAGACTACTAAAAGATATGACTAAACAAAGTTTTAAGGTAAGAAAATTCATAACCTTTTTGAAGTTCATAACCTTTTTGGAGTTCTTACCAAGTAAATAAGATTTTGGTTGTGCATTGTACTTTGCTTTGTTTAAAACAAAAATCAATGTTCTACTGTTTCAAAAATATACTTCATAAAGTAAAACACTTTTTTTAGACAGTAACTATCTTTCAGGTAAAATTGCACTTAGTACAGAGTGTATGTGTCACCAGTCCAAAAAAATGAATATTCTTGTTCATCCATTAGCTAAGTGAGGACACTTCCAAATGAAGAATTGGTTCTGATGTCAAAAGATTTGAGAAACTGACTCCCATTAGACCAATGCAGACCTTTCCTAATCTCCAAAGAACTGCAGTCTGCCTGAACTTCCTAAAAAAAAACTTGGGGGAAGTGGGAAAGTTTAACAATCCTTTAATCATTTAATTTTAACATTTAATTAACAGTTGCTTGAGATGTATCAGAGTACAGTGCAAGATGTAGTTTGCGATGTGCCAGATAACTAACTTGCAATTTACTCTGCTTTCCGTGAGTCCTAAATTGGTTACTGGGTTGCACCACTGATCGCCCCTGTATGTTTTCCCAACCTTTTTATTATCTCTACACTCCGAAGAGCAATAATTTGCAGGTGTTCTTTGTGTGGCTTACAGGCATCTTTTTTTTTATTCAAGTAATTAGCAGAATTATTCACTGGATTTTAGAATGAGGGTGTTATAAACCTACAAAATTCTAACAAGACTAGACTGGATAAATGCAGGAAATATGATCTTCATGAGCACGGAGCCCAAAACCAGGCATCATAGTTTAAGGGTAAGCCATTTACGATTTAGGATCTTCCCTCGGAGTGGTGAGCCTGTGGAGTTCTTGACTACAAAGTATTTGAGGCCAAAATATTGAATGTTTTCAAGGATTCAGGTATAGTTCTTGGGGATAAAGGGATTAAAGTATACGGGGGTTAAGTGGAAACAGTATTGAAGTTGAATATTCAGATCATATTGAATGGCAGTGCAGCCTTGAAAGACTGGATGGCCTACTCCTATTTTGTGTTTGTTATAAAATTAAGAATCGCACATTTTGGAGGCATAATGGTGGTATCAATTCTGGATCTAGAAGAGGCATACTCTACCTAATGTCACAGTCTTAATGTTTGTGGTCTATAATGTATTTTAATTTGTATTTTACTTCAGATCTTTCTGAAATGTGATTTGAGCCTGAATATCAGCAACTAAGAAAGATGTTGGGAAACCGAAAGAAGACGACAGTGAAGTGTCTCTTGATGTGTGTGGGATTTTTTTTTAAATTGATGAATATGATGTTTTGTCAGTATGTCTTCTTAGTTGCCACATGTACTTGTCACACTCTGCAGCTGGTCTGCTTTAGAGAATGTTTAAAAACAAGCAACATAAAAGGGAAAAATTAGAACTGTGCAACTTCACGCCTCTCCTCTGCCATCAGTTAAACCTTATTTTTTAAAAAAGTCAACACAAATTTAAAAATTATTTTTAGAGTTGGAAGAGTCAAACTCTTCACTTATCCCAATTGTAAGTTTGAAGAATAGATATTTGCAAAGGCACTTACATTAATATTTGAAAGATAGTGGGGTAAAGAACCCCTTCCTTACCTTTTCTCCAGAAGTGCAGAGTATATTCACTGCGCATTTGAACATAGAGAACACAACTTGATTAACTCTGGAGCAAACAATGTCTGGGCAAATTTCCTCTGTTCTAAACCGTGTCTTTTTTTAAGAAAGGAAGTGTTCTGCATACTGGGCAGCCCTTTGAACGTTTAAAGAAGTGTTTAAAAATAGTAATGGAAAGCAATGTCTACAATATCCACAGTATTACCGTTTTGAAGAAACTGAAATGGTTCTTGTGACTGTTGCTTGCTAGACGTGGTGGACAGATGTATCGCACTTAGATCATTCCAGAGCACAGATTTTTGCCTTTTTTTTGACTAAGTTACTTTTGCAGTTGAAGCAGCTGAAAACTTCCTTTGTTTGAAGAAATGCAGAAATCTGAATCCCACAAAAGCTTGCAACATAGTAGCCACATGCATCTCCACTGTCTAACTTGTATTCATGAATATGAATCAGTTGTCACTACATTCCAGTTTACAGAAATAAATCACACTCTTGACATACCAACCCAGTTTGAATATTTCCATCCCACAGTTGCCCAGTGATGACTCTGCACTGACCTTAAGAATTAAATGTGCCTTATTTTTTAACGGGTAAGATTTTTACACAAAATATTTGATAAATGAAATTTTGCTGTAGCAAACTTGTATGTTATGAGAATATGTTGTACATATTTGATAAGTTTGTGTATAATTTCTTGATTTGTAGAGTCTTGCAGTGTATATTTGTGTTGTGGTACTAAATCCTATTCTTCAGTGTTGTGATCATGTTCTTATGCATTTTTTTGAAATAAAGTATTTAAACTTATCTTCTGTGTCTGAATTACATATCAAGGAATCTGTGCTAATAATGCAAATCCAGAAAGTCTTGTAATAACACGTTGTTCCCCCATTAGTGAAATAAACATTGGATGCTAAAATGGCAAAGTGTGTTAGATTAGGCCTTATTAAATTTGTCTTTGTGCCTTCTGGTGTATGAATGTATTAATTTACTCCTGATCACTCTTTCATGTAATGTAACAAGTCTGTATTGCTCAATTAATTTAGTAAGCACCACTATTTTCAATACATTAATTTGTTACCCAGTGCTTCATTAATTTATTAATTGCAATTATAGTTTGTCAGCATCCTTTTTATTAATTTGCATTACATTTGTTTGCAGTCTGCTTTCCTTTTGACATTGTGAGCTGTTAAAAAAACATTAATCTAATTTAGTTTCCAAGTTTTCAAAATGTATAATTTTATAGTAGTGTTCAATCATTGTATCCTTTGGAAAGATCAAGATGAAACATTTTAACATGATACAACTCATAACTCCAAAGGTGTAATCACAAGAGACCTACAAGTAATTGCATTCTTGTGCTTTTTCTGTGCATGCAAGCCTTGTTTTTGAAATCAAGTTTGGTCCAGCTTATGACAATTCACCCAAAAATCAGACTGGAGTGCAAATAATGCCACAAAAGATGGAGGAATGCACAAGGCTGTGTTCAGGAAACCACAAGGTGTGAGCATTGTGAAGGACAATGCATAGATATAGAGCGGGATGAAGCAACAATAGATTACAAAGACAAGCACAAAGATACATCAGAACTTCAAGCAAACTTATTTTACAGAAGACTAACAAATACCACCCTAACACTCATAGTGAAGTTATATATTTACAATAGTCATCCTGCAATCAACATTTGATTAAGCAAATTAATATCACAACAAAAAAGTTCGTGCTTGATTTAAAAGCTAAAATATTTTTTGGACTTACTGCTGTGTGAACCTGATTAATTGCCATTACTTGGAAATTAATTCTTTCAGGATTTCAGCAGACCCTGAATTGAACAGAATAGCTGCTTCTGTGTAGGAAACTTCTAGAGGTACATTAAGAAAGCTATTCCTCCTACACAAACTGGACGAATGACACAGCGTTACCTTATGAACTGTCCTCTAGCTTATGAGCAAGACTTGCAACAACTTGAAATAATCTTGTGCAACAGAACTGTAATCGTTTATTGAACTTCTTGGGTTTAACATAACTGCCTCTAAATCAAAATTGGATCAAAAATGCCTTTTTGGTTAAAGGGAAATAGAACATTACAGCGCAGCACAGGTACTCTAGCTCTCAATGTTGTGCTGACCTGTGGAACCAATCTGAAGCTCATAAGCTACACTATTCTATTTTCATCCATATGTTTATCCGATGACCATTTAAATGCCTTTAAAGTTGGTGAGTCTACTACTATTAGATTAGATTGGATTCCCTACAGTGTGGAAACAGGCCCTTCGCCCCAACAAGTCCACACTGACCCTCCAGAGAGTAACCCACCCAGACCCATTTCCCACTGAATGATGCACCTAACATTTATGGGCAATTTAGCATGGCCAATTTACCTGACCTGCACATCTTTTGGATTGTGGGAGGAAACCAGAGCACCCAGAGGAAACCCACACAGACAGTTACCCAAGGAGGGAATCGAACCCAGGTCCTTGGCGCTGTGAGACAGCAGTGCTAACCACTGTGCTGCCCTGTTGCAGGCAGGGCGTTCCACACCCCTACTCTGAGGAAAGAAACTACCTCTGACATTTGTCCTATATCTATCACCCCTCAATTTAAAGCTATGTCCTCTTGTGCTCACTATCATCATTGAGGAAAGACTCTCACTGTCCTATGATTATCTTGTGTCTCAAGTCACCTCTCAACCTCCTCTCTCATGAAAACAGCCTCAAGTTCCTCAGCCTTTCCTCAAGATCTTCCCTCCATACCGGCAACATCCCAGTAAATCTCCTCTGAACCCTTTCCAATGCTTCCACATCCTTCTGTAATGCAGTGACTGCAACTGTACACAATACTCCAAGTGTGGCCACACCAGAGTTTGTACAGCTGCGGCATGACCTCATGGCTCTGAAACTCAATCCCTCTACCAATAAAAGCTAACCCACCTTCTTAACAACCCAACCACCTGGGTGGCAACTTTCAAGGATCTATGTACATGGACACAGAGATCTCTCTGCTCATCTACCCCTACCAAGAATTACCCAGGTACTATATTTCTGTTCCTTCCAAAATGAATCACCTCTCACTTTTCCACATTGAACTCCATTTGCCACCTCTCAGCCCAGCTCTGCAGCTTATCCAAATCGCTCGGTAACCTGCAACATCCTTTAACATTATTCACAGGTCCACTGACCTTCATGTCATCCACAAATTTACTAACACGTCCCTCTTTGTCCCCATCCAGGTCATTTATAAACATGGCAAGCAGCAGTGGCCCCAAGACCAATCCTTGTGGTACACCACTAGTAACTGAACTCCAGGATGAACATTTCCCATCAACCACCATTCTCTGTCTTCTTTCAATTACCTAATTTCTGATCCAAGCCGCTAAATCCCCCACAATCCAATGTCTTCATATTTTGTGCAATAGCCTACTGTGGGGAACCTAATCAAACGTTTTACTGAAATCCATATACACCACATCAACCGCTTTATTCTCATCTACCTGTTTGGTCACCTTCTTGAAGAACTCAATAAGGTTTGTGAGGCACGAAGCCGTGTTGACTATCCCTAATGAACTTATTCCTTTCTAGGTGATTATAAATCCTATTGCTTATAACCTTTTTGAACACTTGACCCACAACTAAAGTAAGGCTTACTGGTCTATAATTACCAGGGTGTCTCTACTCCTCTTCATGAACAAGGGGACATTTGCTATCCCCCAGTCTTCTGGCACTATTCCTGTAGACAATGAAGACATAAAGATCAATGCTGAAACTTTATTGCTGGAACAGCACAGCAGGTCAGGCAGCATCTAGGGAACAGAAGATTCGACATTTCGGGCACATGCTGAAGAAGGGCATGTGCCCGAAACGTCGAATCTTCTGTTCCCTAGATGCTGCCTGACCTGCTGTGCTGTTCCAGCAATAAAGTTTCAGCTTTGATCTCCAGCCTCTGCAGACCTCACTTTCTCCATAAAGATCAATGCCCAAGGCTCTGCAATCTCCTCCCTGGCTTCCCAGAGAATCCTAGGATAAATCCCATCTGACCCAGGAGAAATCGATTTTCACACTTTCCAGAATTGTTAACAGCTCCTCCTTATGAACCTCAATCCTGTCTAGACTAGTACCCTGTGTTTCAGTATTCTGATGAAGGGCTTTTGCCCTGAAACATTGATTTTCCTGCTCCTCGTATGCTGCCTGACCACCTGTGCTTTTCCAGTGCCACATTCTCAACTCTCTGCATTGTCCTTGACTACATTGCCTTTTTCCAGTGTGAATACTGATGAAACATAATCATTTAGTGCTTCCTGTATCTCCTCAGACTCTACACACAACTTCCCACTACTATCCATGATTGGTCCTAATCTTTGTCTACAAAGGGACTCCACCAACAAAGATATATCTCCCTCCCCACCTCTATTTGCTTTTTATAAAGACCATTCCCTCCGCGACTCCCTTGTCAGGTCTACGCGCCCACACCAACCCACCCTCCCGTCCCAGCACCTTCCCCCGCCTTCGCAGGAATTGCAAAACCTGCACCCCCCCCCCCCCCCACACTCCCCCCACCTCCAGTCCCAGGCCCCAAAGGAGGTTTCCACATCCATCAAAGTTTTACCTACACTTCCACACGTCATTTAATATATCCGTTACTCCCAAGCGGACGCTTCAGAGAACATCTCTGTGGCACCCACACCCCCCAATCCCACGGTCCCGTGGTCAAATGCTTCACCTCCCCCTCCCACTCCACCAAGGACATGCAGGTCCTGGGCTTCTCCAATACTACACAATAACCACCCGACACCTAGAGGAAGAATACCTCATCTTCTGCGTTGGGACCCTCCAACCACACAGGATAAATGTGGACTTCACTAATATCCTCATTTCCCCTCCCCCCCCCCCCTATCCCAATTCCAACCTCCCAACTCGGCACTGCCCTCATGACCTGTCCTACCTGTTCCATCTTCCTTCCTACCTACCTGCTCCACCCTCCTCTCTGACCTATCACCTTCACCCTCACCTACCTTCCACTAGCCCCACCCCCGTCCCTTTTATCTCTCTACCCACTCGGCTCACAGCCTCATTCCTGATGAAGGACTCTTGCCTGAAATGTCGATTCTCCTGCTCCTCGGATGCTGCCTGATCTGCTGTGCTTTTGCAGCACCACGCTCTTAACACTGATCTCCAGCATCTGCCTTCCTCACTTTCTCCTAATCTTACTCACTTTCTCCTAATCTTACTCTAGTCATTCTTTTATTCCTGATATACCTGTAGAAAGCTTTAGGGTTTTCCTTGATCCTACCTGCCAACAACTTCTCATGTCCCCTCCTGGCTCTTCTGAGCACTCTCTTTAGGTCTTTCCTGGCTAACTTCTAACTCTCGAGTGCCCAAACTGAGCCTTCACATCTCATTCTAATGTAAGCTGCCTTCTTCCTCTTGACAAGAGATTCAACTTCTTTATTAAACCACGACCACCTCACTCGACTACTTCCTGCCTGACAGGTACATACTTATCAAAGCTGCTCCTTGAATGAGTTCCACATTTCAATTGTGCCCATCCCCTGCAGTTTCCTTCCCCATCCTATGCATCCTAAATCTTGCCTAGTTGCATCATCATTGCCTTTCCCCCATCTATAACTCTTGCCCTGCGGTATATACCTACCCCTTTCCATCACTAAAGTAAACGGTATTATTAAAGTCTGTAAGTGATAAAGGAATAGATCAGCAGTGGCCTAAGGTAATCCAAAGGTTAGTATTGTCATCATCTCTGGAAAGAAGCAAACAAAGTCTAAGGAGGATGTGGGATTTGTGTTTTTGCAAGCTCAATTTAAGATTGCAGACTTTGTGAATGGCTCAGAGCTGTGTATTAAAGTCATAACAGGGGAGATGGGTTTATGAGACAGCCTGACAGCGAAAGTTTTAGTCTTCCAAATACTGAGTTTGAGACTCATTCATAAATCAACCTCCTCAACGTTCAACCAGAGGAAATGTGAGAATTGTTTCACCCAGAAAGTGATAGATGGATGGAGCATGCTCTAAGAGGGTGGTGGACGCAGATACTGTCAACATTTTAACAAGTGTCTGGATGAGTGCTTTAAAGTGTCAGGGCATCATAGACTAGTAAATAGGATTAGTGTAATTTGGTGTATATAGATGTGGTAACAGGCCCATTGGCCCACCACGCTGTGTGACTCATAGATGTGGCATGTCGTGAGGGAGTAAAACATGCCACTGAAAGTTGTCTCAATAAATAATCGTCAATGCCCAGTCCACAGTAAAGGAACATGGTGTGAGGGCAAAGAGATCCTTGAGATGGTGGTGCAAAGGGGCTAAGAGAAGCTGTATTGGAAATGTGCAGTAATTACGTAGGAGTAGAGCTACACGCTCGAATTGCCACTGAATGAAGCAATGGTATGGTCAACTATGTTGAACCATGATGTGATGTTATTCAATCACTGAGGCCCAAATTCCAATGCGTTCCAATTGCCAAATGTTAACTCCAAATTCTCTCTACAGATGCTGCCGGACTGGTTGAGCCTTTCCAGCAATTTCTGCTTTTGTATCCAATGCTTCCAAATAGAGCTGAATAACCTGCAGAAGAAAGCGCTTTGCCTTCACATTGGCTGCAATATAAGTGCAGAAGGTGCAACAATCCTATTTAGAAAACTGCTTTCTTGGAGTGGAATTCTTTGTTCTGATGCTTAATTCTCAAAATGTGATATAATCTGAGGCGTCTCAGCAGGTATTGCTTTGAAATAATTCTCAGTTTAAAATGCAACGTCTTGAAAAAGTGTAAGGATTTAATTTTTTTTTTTAAAGTCACTGATTTAAGCAAGAGATACTAACCAGACAAAACTATGCACGTCAATAATGTGAACAGCAAAATTGTAAGTCTGCAGCTACCGGGTGTCTGAGATTAATGTGCAGTTTTCATTACAAGCAACTCAGCCCTGTTGCAGTTCTTTGATTTTGCTGGACTGGAATTATAAAATGCCTATTGAGGAGTGAGCCCATGCTAATTTAAAATAACTAGGTGGGACTGCTTTAAGAGAGCAAAGAAAGAGAAATCAGTGTTCTCTTAAATTTTTTCCAATCAGACAGACTTCAAACCATCCAGGAGTGTAATAAACCTTTTGAGCACTTTAAGTTAGTCTGATAGAGCACCAGATTTATGTAGCATCCAGCATGAAACCAAAAGCAGTGAGAGTTAACCCTCAACATCATCTCGTTTCCCCCTCAGTCCGGATCAGGTTATGACTCCAGATTTATACTCTGCAAAGCTAAATTGTTTCAAAAAAATAAATTACATTTTTGCAGAGGAACAAATCCACTAAATTTTTTTTGCTGTAAGCATTACACAACATTGCATTTCACATGCTCAAAGATCATAACGTTTATATTGAATTTTTTTAACTCTTCACAATCTATTCAGTGCACTTCCCTGTTAACTTTGTGAAAACATGATATATCTACCACTGGAAAGCATTTTCTGACTTTTTAATAGGACTTTACGGATATCAGTTTGCATATACAAAAAGTAGGATAGGGATGATGTCCACTGATTGGGCTTGTGAAAGGTTTGGAATGATCATTATGGTCTAACTGGATGGGCCCAAAATTTTTCATTTGATCTTTTATGCAACTCTAGGTTTTCAGACCCCTTTGATCACTTTTTTTAAAACAGTTTGGATCGCTTGAATTTGTTGACACTGCCTCACAGTTTCTCCCAGTCACCACTATTGTAAATTAGCCTAAACTCTTCCTTCTGTCTCCTCTCTGAGCTTAGGCCTACATTGAATCTGTTCATTTTTCAACCTCATCCTCTACTTTGAAGCAAAGTTTAAGGAAGGCTTCATTTTGCCTCTGACAGCACAAATTAATTTTGCTTCTGTTTCTGTATTCTCATTGCTTAAATCCACAGATCCAGAGCAATGATATTTTATCAGGACTGATGGTGTTGCCTGTGCATTACCGCAGATCTGTGTTGTATGTAAATAATGTGTCAAAATCTGCCCACTTTCCACCTCCCCAATCCCCACACACAGCTTCCAATATTGAGGCCTGCAATTGTGCTCTTAATGAGGAGGCAAGGGAGATATTTAATACACTGCTTCAGGCAGTGGTATGGCTATTTTATTCTAATTTATGGGGGACAATAGCCTCAGGCCCATGTCAGACGTAACACCTTGGAGAAGTATCTAACCAGTATATAGCAAAAACTTACTTCATTCCAAACAAAAGAGAATGCAGTTCCTTATGCCTGGCCCTGATTTATATTTCTTAAATGTTGTTCCGATAATCGAGTGAGGATTTTGATCATTTTACTGTGCAGAGTTTGGGCATGTTTCTAAGTGGAATTCCACATGCTGTAGCCAAAAGCAATTTATTGAGGGTTTCAATCATATGAAGGGCCTAATTTACAACAATGGGGATGGTGACTATTTGTGCTGTCTCTTGTATTTCAGAAACATCTCTAAAATGCTTTGTTTAAAATATTTTAACTTGAAAGTGGTTAGTTCCAATGTCTACTTGGCCTACACCTATAAAATCTCCTAATCCAGTGCAGCACAGAAGCATTTTGCATGATGGCTAATGAAAATTAAAGTGGCAGCCGCTTTATCCATGCACCAAAATCCTATAATTACCAAGGGCATGAATTACAATTTAATTTAGTTTTGATGGTGCAGAAAGAATAAAAGCTCTTCAATGCATTGGAACACCGAAAAGAGACATGCGCCTTGTGGTCATCTGTGACTCTACCATATGACATGAGAAGATTAATGAATCATTCACTGACGGGTAGAGAGGGAAATATAGGGTGATCAGTGAGTGAGGGGGTCAACAGATTGCTGTGATCTTTATTCACCTGAGATTGCATGGAGTTGATGGTCAATATTGTGAACAACCAGAATGATTCTCACTTAACTGATTATTATGTTCGGCCCTCTCTATCCTGCTATTGCAACAGGCAATCCTTGAGAATGGTAATGGAAAAATCAGGGATTTTGCCTGGAAGATATGATTGGGATTTTACATAAAACAGGCTGTCGCTTATGGAACAGCTCTCCCAACTTGAGTTGCACATGTTAGTGAGGAGAACTTTGCACCGTAGACTGGGCTAATTGCTATTATGGACTACTTAGGTTGTTGTTGACAGATCAAAGTGATTATCTTCCTTTCAAACTTCAAAACTGTTTCCATGGTTTGGTGACACAGAACTTGAATACGCTGAGAAAAGATACATTTTGTCAGTTTTCACTCAGGACAACTTCATGAATACAAACTTTAAGATGAAAACCAACATTAATACTTAAGAGGAGGAGAATGGTGATTCATCGGCAAGTGGGCTCAGATTGGTAAGGCTCGGGAGAACACACCGGTTCATTTTTTCAGCATCATTCTTTTTAGCCACAGTTTTCAGAGGACATTTAGAGTAAACCAATAGATAACAATAGGCACTTCTCATGTTTGGAAGATCCTAGTCACCCAATTTGCATTTTGCAACAATTGCAAAAGGATTTTCCTGATGCTAGACATTTTTAGTTCTGTTCCATAATTCACCAGGGCATTCACATCTCGCATAAGGTATAGTCTTGGTCCCCTTATTTAAGAAAGGATACAATTGTCTTAGAAGCAGTTCAGAGAAGATTTACTGGATTAATACCTGGAATGAAGGTTGTCATACGAGGAAGGGTTGGACAAACTAGGTTTGTGTCTGCTGGAAGAAAGTGAGGACTGCAGATGCTGGAGATCAGAGCTGAAAATGTGTTGCTGAAGGAGGGCTCATGCCCGAAACGTCGATTCTCCTGCTCCTTGGATGCTGCCTGACCTGCTGCGCTTTTCCAGCAACACATTTTCAGCTTGTGTCTGCTGGAGTTTAGAAAAGTGAAAGGCTACTTGCAAAGGGTACCAGTGGAAAAGATGTTTCTTCTTATGGGATAATCTAGATCTAGGGGGTCACAGTTTAAAAATAGACATTGTTGTATATTTTAGTTGTAGCGAAAGGGAGCTTTTTTCTCTCACAGAGCGTCATGAGTCTTTAGAATGTTTCCTCAAAAAACGCCGGGAGCAGAATCCTTGAATACTTTTAAAACAGAGGTAGAGAGATTCTTGAGGAGGTGGAAGATTATCACGCTGGGTGGGAATGTCAAGCATCAGATGAGCCATGATCTTATTGACTGACAGAGCAGATTCATGTTTCTACAGAATTAGGGGACGGGGCGTCAGCAAATCCCAGGTTTGAAACAACTGTTGACAGGACAGCCTTTGTATTCTATCAATTATTTTAATCAACCTGTTCAGGGATGTTATTACACACCTCTGGAGTAGGGGGGACTTGAATCTGGGCCTCTTGAACCACAAAAGACCCCCTAGATTTTTCTCAGCAGTGTTTAACATTCACAGAGTCCATTGATAGATCCTGATGCACACATTAACATGTTTCATTATAGTTGCCTTATGTTGAAAATATATAGCTTATAGAAAATGGGTGGTTGTAATTTTAATATTAGCTGCCAGCATTTGAAGTGAGTTTAATCACATTTTCCTCTACGCATTACGCTTGTGATTTTTAAACTCTTAATAAAATACTTAATTAGGCTTCAACATTTCATTGACTTGCAGAAGATAGTCTGTTTTTCTATTTGACATGTTTTTCCACCACCTCATAAACATTATTAAATAGGACTTCAACTTTAGTGGCCCTCCATTTCTTGACTCAAGTCACCATCGTCCATGGTGGGTCAATACTAGACAGTGAATATCTATGAGGATTCAATGCCAGCTGTTGCTTACATGCTGTTATGGTCCAGTAACTCAGAAGAGATCAGGGATCAAACCCAAAACTAACTTGGTCTGGATAATCCAATAGTGAACTAAACATTACATGTATCCAATAGGAAAACACTTGAGGACATTCTGTTCAGAAGGTGGATCATTGATCTGAAGCATTCACTCTGTCTGACTCTCTCTCCACAGATGTTGCCTCACCTGTTGAGTATCCCCAGCATTTTCTGTTCTTGTTACACAATGCATCAAGACATTGTCAAAATTGTTCTTGAGGGAAAAATAACTTCTTGTTCCACAAGCTGCAGGAAATAATACATCCTCAAGAAAACTAGTATCTCTCGGGAAGGATATACTCCTTTTGCTCTTGAGCTGACACTCTGTAGTAAGCTTCTTGTGTTTTCTTCCTGGATAATGGCTTATACTGTTTTTATTTTGCATTCTTGATTCATGATTCTTGAAAACTCTCTTGGTAGAACTTACAAAATACTCTAAATTCTTATGATGGGAAGGGTCTGCGCAGAAAGTCTCCCGATGCCTTGAAACAATTCATTTGATCAGATCCTATAGAAGTAACAATAGCACAGAAATCTATTACTGATATTGAAGTGATATTAACATGTACCTGGTGTTTATAATACAGCTCTATGGAACTAAGCATTCTCACTATCATAGTTATTTCCTTCAAGTCTGCAACATGTTCCCTTCAATTCGGTCTCTTAAGCAAAGCCAGTTTTCATCATTTCCACCACCGTCAACCATACCTTCAGTTGCCTAGGCTCAAACTCTGGGCTTCTCCGGCTCTCTACCTATCTTTCAGATACCTCTTGAAATCTACTTCTTTAACCAAGCATTTGCTCATTGTCCCTGACATCTCCATTAAGTAATTTGACATCAATTATTGATTGATAATTGCCCCTGTCACTTGGTATATTTAACTATTTTAAACTCAATTTTCTAATATACACACAAGTTATTGTTTTATTTGTTACCGCAGGACCTATAACAAGATAAAACATCTGATCTACATCTACGCAATCTAGATTCCAGATTGCTTAAGGAAATGGCCCTAGACATAGTGGATGCATTGGTGGTCATACTTCCAGATTCTATAGCCTATGGAGTAACTGCTATGGATTAGACATTAACTTACATAACCCCAGTATTTTAAAATAGGAGGTGGAGATAAAATAGGGAATATAGACCTGTCAGCTAGTATTGGTGGTAGGGAAACTTGGAAATTTTTATTAAAAGATTTGATGGCAGAGCACTTAGAATACAGTGACAGGATTGGACAGTGTCAACATGGATTTACAAAAGGGAAATCATGCTTAATGAATCTACTGGAATTTTTCGAGTAGGTAGCTAGTAGAGTTGGTAATGGGGAGCCAGTGGATGTGGTTCAAACTGAATTTTGGATGAGATCCAACAAAAGAGATTAGTATGTAAAACTAAAATATATGGGATTGGGGTAGTGTACTGACATGGATAGAGAACAGGTTAGCAGACATGGAAGAGGGGGAATAAATGGGTCTGTGTGTGTATGGCAAGGGTCTTGTCCTTTCTGTGGCATTAACATTGGCCTCCTCCCCACACAATCACTCCCAGCCTTACATCCCATCGCTAACATTCCTCCTCAAGTAACACTCGTTCACTTTCAATAGTGACAGAGCCTTCAGCCTTGTATTATTCCCACCAGGTTCGGTCAAACCTGGGGGATGTCAACTAAATCTGGCAATGATAACATCCAGGGTTGCATGTTTGAAGTGATGCTCAAGCTGGCCCCACACTTGTCATGACCTCTTATCAGGAATTTTGTGGTAGAAGCTGAACAGTGCCAATGGGTAAAATGTTCTGCTGCCCTGGATTTGAGATTCCTCCCCTCAACATCATAAACCTTTTTGTTTGCTTTATAAGGTCAACCTGACAGCATAACCTGGTCTGACAGCATAACACTGGAAAATGCATGGACTTAAGCTCTGCACTACTGTTTTCCTTTCTCCATCAGTTTGTAAGTCCATTGGAGACTGATTAATAGAGTTTAATGCTGTGATTGCCAACAACTCTAGTACCATTGCATCACGTGACAACATAATGGGTGAAAGTAAGGTAGGTGGCTTGGGCCTGTCAGGTCAAATGGTTCCTATTTTTGCATGATTCTCATTCAGTGTAAATTAACAATGTCAGTCACACAGGCCATAACGTGGCCGGTATGAGGAACTCAACAGAATTCCAACTGATGCAATCAAGAGTGATCCTTTTCGTTTTTTTTTAGGGGTGGGACAGCAAAAAGTGACCTTTCCTGCCTGTGCATTCATGACTTAAAATTTGTATTTTAAAGCACCTTTTCGCAGCAGTCAACGTGCTCACAGCAATAGAATAATGAGCAGATCATTCTGTTGAAGTGACAAGGGAGAAATCTTAGCCAGGACACTACATGCTACATGATCTTTTACACCCACCTGGGTGAATAGATAGTGCCTCACCTGACCGCATCCCCCCAAAACTCCAAAATTCCCAAAGTCAAGTTTTGATCAGCACAAAAATGAATGTGCAATAACCCAGTTAAAACCTATTATAAATTTTGAGCCCAATGACAGAAATGGCTGCTGAGGAACAAATGTGCTGCATTTCATTGTGATATTTATTGTCCTGGGTTTCATTTCATTGCTGTTCAAGTCGACAACTGATTTCAAAATCAGCTCAATCTGTGAACACTCAGCAAAAGGTAATCAAGCAATTATTTACAGCCTTTACCACAAAAGTCACAACAGAGATATTGCAATCTCTTTTCGAAAGCAAAAAAAGATTGCCGCAATATATATGCTCCAATTTTATTGAGAGTATTTATTAGTTTTACCTTAGAGCATCCACTTTCACATTTCAATCAATATTTGCAAATCTTTTGGTGAAGAAAGATGAGAAAAACCTATTCTGGTGCTTACCGAGTTTGTGTCAATCATTGTCAATATCCAATATTTCATTCACGTCATCAAGGTCACCCTCGGCTAATTTTGTTGTAACACCTTCTTCCAGTTTGTCTGTGTTCTCCATTGTTGTGGTCCCATACTCACTAAAACAAGAGCTCATTGTGTTTTAGTACGCTTGCCATAAACAGATGAGAATCAGTTTCAAAGTAAATCAATACCCTATTGGCCCAGATTGCATTGAGACTAAGAGGGATGTTGTCAGGACTTACTATTTGACAATCATTTATGTGTTGTGGATGTTACTGGTTGGGTCAGCATGTGTTGATCATTTTTAATTGCCTCCTGATCTCCCTTGCTCGGGACATTTCAGGAGTCAGTTCAGTGTCAACTATGTTGCTGGTGGGTCTGGAGTCACATGTAGGTCAGAGCAGGTAAAGACAGCAGATTTCCTTCCCTGAAGGACATCCGTGAACCAGATAAGTTTTTTCTGCAATCCATCATACTAGATTTTTAATGCATTCAAATTTCACCATTTACCCTGGTGAGATTCAAACCCACATCTCCAGTAAGTTACCCTGGGGTTTCTGGATTACCAGCCCAGTGACACGGAACCCACTGCTCAACCTCTTTCCTATTACACAATACTGAGCTTCATTCAGTAAACACTGAAGCAGCTTATGCAGCAGATATTATCCAGGCTTGGGCTTTTCCTGGTGAAGGGCTTATGCTCGAAATGCTGAGTCTCCTGCTTCTCGGATGCTGCCTGATGTGCTGCACTTTTCCAGCACCACACTTTTCAACTCTGATAAGTGGTAACATTCACATCACACAAGATAACAATTTCACACAAGAGAAAAATCTAACCAATGCCCCTTGACATTGAGTGTTATTACCATTACTGAATCCCCCACTCATCAACATCTTGGATAGTAGAGGTAAAGTTGCCATCATCTTACCAGGTCGTGCAGCTACTTTCTTATTACAGAGTGACAACTGGTGATGGTTTAACCTGAGGGCCAACAGACCTCAAGAGGGAGAGGTTGTGAAGGACAGTCCTCCATGGTAACCTCAGCTGGTGTGAAAATGGAATATTCACTGCTGGCATCACTATGCATTACTAACCAACCATCCCGCCAACTGATCACAATCTTAGTTACTGAGAGAGGGAGTTGGATGGAGTAGTGAAGGGGAGGGTGAACAAGCAAAGGTGTAAATAGATGGTGCTTAATTTGATTCAATTTGGCAATGACATTATTTTGAAGAGATCACTGCACATTTCAAACATTTTACAATGAATGAAATCATTTTAATTTGAATTTTCATCACTGCTGTAATGTAGGATATGTAATTGCTAGTGCCTGCTCAGCAAACTTTCAGGAAAGGTGGTGACAACCAAATAATTATTTTCTTGTGTTGTTGAGTGAGGCACAGGTATTGGCCAGGACACTTGAAATAACCTCCTGCTCTTGTTCAAAATGCTGCCATGAGAACTTTTACATCGATCCAAAGGGGCCTCGGTTTAACATCTTACTTGAAGGATAGCACCTCAATGGGGCACTGGCTCTGTACCACATTGGAGTGCCAGTCTTGATTTTGTGCTCAAGTCCTGGAGTGCAACCAGATTTACTGTAAGATGTTCCTTGTGTTATCATCCCAGCAAAATGTAATGCAAGTCAGATCTCAGAGTGAAATTTGGCTTGATAGATCATAAGTTGGGAGGCATGTTGGCTCAGTGGTTAGCACTGCTGCCTCACAGCACCAGGGTTCCAGGTTCGATTCCAGCCTCGGGCGACTGTGTGGAGTTTGCACATTCTCCCCGTATCTGCGTGGGTTTCCTCCAGGTGCTCTGGTCTCCTCCCACAGTCCAAAGATGTGCAGGTCAGTTAGACTGGCCATGCTAAATTGCCCATAGTGTTCAGAGGGAAATGGGTCTGGATGGGTTACTCTTCGCAGGGTTGGTGTAGACTGATTTGGCTGAAGGGCCCGTTTCCGCACTGTAGGGAATCTAATCTAAAAATGTTTTTGTATCTGTTTTCAGTTGGTTACTGTGGGGATTAGTCACTAAAACATTTGTACAAGCTGCAAATGTTCTTTACATAAGAACATGATTTATTACACAAAATATAAAAGAACTAAATGCTAATGTAGATGTATTTCAGACAGTTTATAAGATCAGCAAAACGAAGTTTCAATCTGTTACCAAATGATATCCTTTACAGATACTCAATCCCAGAGCTTTATCACCCCTATCTCAACACTTCAATTTCTTAATTAACACTCTTTCCGGGACTTCTGAACAATTATAAGAATTTTTTCCAGTTCCAACAACTTGAAAACGTATACACAAACTCTCACAGCTTGGAGAGCTCACAAAGTAAAACTTTCTGCTAGGGTGATTGTTTTCATGAACTGAAAACATGATTCTTCTGCTCGGGGAATCTTCTTCTGACTGAAGTCAAAGTAAACTAGTGCCCCAGGTCTGTTTTCTCTGTTTGTCACAAGCTCAGAAGTATAAACATTCCATCAATTAGCACCAAATGTATTCTGCTAGAACACTTAACTAAATGACATGCTTTTTCTGAAATTATTTATTTAGGTCACTGTTCCAAATGACATTCTGACCTTTTTTTAAAGTTGTTATCATGAAAGAGCATTCTTTATGAGTCCTCCAGGATTGTGTCCTTCCAGATAGTTAATGCAAAAACATCTATGCTGAGCTTTTACAATGCTGAAAATGTGTTGCTGGAAAAGCGCAGCAGGTCAGGCAGCATCCAGGGAACAGGAGAATCGACGTTTCGGGCATAAGCCCTTCTTCAGACGTTTATGCCCGAAACGTCGATTCTCCTGTTCCCTGGATGCTGCCTGACCTGCTGCGCTTTTCCAGCAACACATTTTCAGCTCTGATCTCCAGCATCTGCAGACCTCACTTTCTCCTCTGAGCTTTTACAATCCCTAAGCAAGAAAGCTGATCAGTGTTAGCTGCTTTGTATCATTTATAGGACATTGAACTACAAGGTTTTCCAACTATTGGAGACTTCAATTAAATGATTAAGCTTGCTAATGTCCACAATGTTCATTGCAAGCATCTTCTTTTCTTCATGCCCAGGACGTTGGCAATGCTGACAAGGCATTTGTTGCCCGTCCCCAGTTGCCCTCGAGAAGGATGTGTTGAGTGAGCTTATTGAACCGCTTAAGTCTGTGCGGATGATAGCTTGACATATCAGTTTTGAGACAACTACTTGGCAATCTCAGAGGGCAGCTAAGAGTTAACCATATTGTTGTGGGTCTGGGGACATATGTAGCCTATACTGGGTAAATCAGATAGGGTTTTATGACATTCCAATATTTTTAATGGTCACCATTACCTATACAAATGTTTTATTCCAGATTTGTTTAATTAACTGAATTGAAATCCTCCCAGAATCTGTGGTGGGATTTGAACTCATGTCTCCAGATCATTAGTTTGAGCTCCTGATTATTCCTCAAGTAACAAAACCACTTTACTGGCACAACCTCAAACAACAGTTAAATAGAGCTTGTATGAGTTTTGACAGGAGCCTGCCATTCAAAACTGATCGCTGGGTATATTTTACTTAAGCAGCCCCAGTTTCCAATGGACGATACAGACTCGATCAACACAAATTAATTAGGTTCAAGTGTGAAGCTAGAACTCCTCACCAAAACACCAAGGCATTGCAGATGAGAACAAAAAAATAAACTCACCCTTGCAGGAGTGAAGTGGAGAAATATTTTTTAAAAAGGAACAGATTAAATGTCAGCCACATTCTAAGTGATGCATAAATCCTGGCACTTAAAACTCTACTGTAATTTGTGGGATCATCCTTTAACTTGCCAGTTTTGTTCCTGCATCCTATACATTAGCTTTCCAGGATGTCATTTGTTCTGTATTTCACCAGGCACCAACGAGCTGCCTCTCATTGTCACTCCTAAATATCTTTGGGGTTTGTTATAAGGGTGAGTCCTCATCACTGCCCCCAAGTTCCACGAACTCTCTGGTGAATGTGCTGCCCTTAGTAGGGATCAACAGGGGCTGGTCTGGTATGATAAAGGACAACCACTTGGTAACCTTAACAAGAGGCTCTTGTCTTAAATATGATGCTGTTTAGTGCATGTTAGCAATAATGTATACATTATATTAATAAGATAAATATTATTACAGAGACGATTAAAGAGACAAAGATAGTTAATGGTTACTCATTTGAAATGCTAAGCTGTTCTCCCCTCTGTGTTCACATAATATCACCATGGTACGCTTCAGCATTAACCCTTACAGTAGCATTATAGAGAACAGGAGATCTGGCCAGCTCTAACTCTGATTAAGTCTAGAGTCTTGTTTGGGAGTTGGTGGGTTGTGCAGAGAACTGCAGTGAGAACAGCAGCCTCCGGGTGGAACCCCAGCATGTCTGGCCCAGGGTGGGTAAGCTGATATCACCAAGGCCCAGGAAAAGTATCCGAGGATCAAACTGTCTCTGATACTGAATCCTAGTCTGCAGGAGCGAAGGGGTATGAAAGCAAACGAGAAAGGAAACAATAAGAAGGGAAAATTAAAGCGAAAGCATTAGAGGTCAGTGTACCTGCTGAGTGACTGCATCCTGACAGTTTCCAGCGAATGCTCCTTTGTGCCGTGCACCCTTTGCTTCTCATCTTCTCCTGGCCCCACAGGCGTCAACTGAGGCATCAGGGAACGAGGTGAGATCTTCGCATGCTGCTCCTCATTCAATCCTACATGACCATTACTCTCCTCTGCAAAACAAGGAAATGTGGCACACCTCTACCAACCGACATATTTTAACTCCTCAAATCATTCGCAGGCCTCCTCCCAATGTTAGTGTGAGAAAGTCACTAATACCAGATCCATTAATAGACCATTAAACAACACTTGTAACTTTGGAGTAGTTGTAGATGCAGTGGATTCAGTGAACTAATCCCTTGCCAATAATCAATGGGACAATGACTGGGACTCTTGCAGAAAGGGAATGCATTTAATTGACTCACTACTCAGCCAAGTCCCAAACTAGCAATGAATTAATAATTGCAACAGGAACAGAAGATACAGCTCTTTATACCGCAAGAGTCAGCAGCTTCTCCCAAGCAGAAACACATGGAGCCAATGACTGAATTACATTCTCCATTGACTATCCATATTGCCAAGTGTGAAAGCTATGTGTAGACCTCAAGGTACTATCAACATGACTTTATCTCAGTAGCAAACTGAGACTTGTGCATTAGCTGGGCACTCCAGTTCTCTGAATTCAGTGCAGATTTAGCTGGCCATCCCACAATGTAAAGTCTTCAGTGGAACAAGAGCCGAAGGAGAATTTACTGTTAGACACAGAAGCAAAATCAGGCCACCTACCTTGGTGCCTCTCATTTCCTGTCACACACTAGATTATTGCCCAACATGCCAGAGGTATCTTGGCAGAACTTTGCAAATTGATCGAGGGTCATGAGCAATGCATTCAAGGTGCCAGAATGCCGTGCCAGGGAGGTGACTCAATGGTATTCAGTGATTATTAATACTCATTCCTCAGTGCATGTAGCCTCTGAGCCTGATGGTGCTGATCTCTGGCCATATAATCAATCCAATCTATAAATAATATCCAGGTCAGTACTTACTGATTGACCTAAATCCTTCATTTGACCTCCCATCATGTTCATCTTTTTTTGCTTAAACTTTAATTGACTCATCAAGCTTCCAGCTTACCCTAATTACGCCTTTCAATAATTTATCTGTTAAACACTTGCCAGGAAATCTAGTAGCTTCATAACTAAATGTCTTTGATCTCTACCATTAAAAAACTGGTAAAAAAGAAATATGAAGTCAAAGTTTTTCAATCTTGCACTTATCAGAATTGAAACACAAGGGCAATAAACTTTAGGAAGAGAACAATAATTTAGCACCTGAAGAAGTTGCTGATGATTGGATTATGGTTGGCATGGAGATTCAGCAGGAGCAGGTGACTGTCAAACAAACAAGGCAGGTTAGCTCTGATTGGTCAGAACATTGCCATGGAGACATAGCAGGGATTGGCTTTGACAATATCTGTAACATTTTATTTGGCTTGCAAAGAACTTTGTGTAAATAAATGTAACTTCCATAGGCACAAATGAACCACACTGTGGGCACAACTGATTATTCTAAATTGATTTCCAGTGAAATTCTTAGCACAGTAAGAAAATGAGTACGTGCTGTCCATCAGCAGAATTACAGCTAACGTTGCAGATGATGTTCTAAGTTTGCAAAGCATGGTTTGGTTGAGAACATAGCCCACTGCGGACAGTCAAAGGGGCATATTGTTTGATACATTCAGTTAGTCGTTAATAGATTACATGATTACATAATTACAGAGAGTGAAAGAGGTCAGTCAGTCCACTCTTACAAATGCAGGGCTGTGGCTCTTGTGGCTGCCTGCAAAGGCATGGGCAGGTGGACAACTCCAAGTCGTGACACATCATCAAGCTGAGGAGAGCAGGTAGGACGAAAAGTTAAAAAAAAGATTTGCATTTATATAATATCTTTCACAAACTCAGTGTGCCCCAAAACATGGTATAACTAATTAATTTGTTTTTAAGTGTATTGCTGTGATATCGAAAACAGACTGCCAATAAGTGCACAGAAAGATTCCAGGCAGCAGCATAACAATGATCAAAGTGATACTCATTGAGGGATAAATATTGACCAGGACTCTGGGGAGAAGTTCCCTGTCCCATAGAATAACACTTTGAGAGAGCAAATCAAGACCTAGTTTAACACTGTATCTAAACAGTGACATCTCCAACAGGACAGCACACTCTTTTAACTGCACTGAATTGTCAGCTTAGATTATGCATTCGCAAGTGTTTTGAAATGGACCTCGAGCTCACTGACTTCTGACCCAGGTGGGTGCGTTACCCTCAGAAGGTGAGGGTAATGTCAAGCTTCAGGTTTAAAATCTATCATTGCAGGAGGAAGACCAGATCAAGGTAGATAAGGAATGTCACGTTATGGAGCTTTAGGGAAGAGTGAGTGTGTTGAACACGTTGTACGAGCTACTTACCAATTTGCAGCCTCCTTTTCAGAGACGATGATTTGAATTGTGCTTGTACTGGAGACAGTGCACTCTGGTCACTGCTGTTTGTGGATACAGTATCATCATCTCTACAATCCAACAAAGACCTTCTGTACAAAATCAGTGGAAGCCACTCCTCTCCATTCTCTGCTGCCATCTGGTCTGTTACAAACCTCTCCAGGTAATTGAACCTGAGCAGAAAATTAGAGGTGATTGAATGATTGAAAGCAACAATGAGCTGTAGAAATGGGGAAATCTCATGTCATAGAGGTTGCACCTGAAGCCTCTACTTAAAATCCATTAATTGACACAGTTTGAAAGAGTTTACAGTGACAGAGGGACCTAGGGGGTGACGCTTACATTTTCAAGGGCAGGAAATCTGTCAGGCATGTGATAGAATACTCCCTACATGCCTGAGCATCTTGAACAACTTTGAAGAAGCATGACACCATCCAGTACAAAGCAGCCGGCATGATTGGGACCACATCCACAAATATTCACCCCCTCCACCACTGACACTCCATATCAGCCATATGTACTATCTATAAGATGCACTGCAAAAATTCACCAAGGCTCCTTAGACAGCACCTTCCTAACCTACAAGCACTACCATCTAGAAGGACAAAAGCAACTGATACATGGAACACCACCCCCTGCAAGTTCCCCTCCAAGCCACTCACCATCCTGACTTAGAAATATATCTCCTTATGTTCAACATCACTGGGTCAAAACCTGGAATTTCCTGCCTAAGAACTTGGACTGTAGCGGTTCAAGAAGGCAGCTCACCACCACCTTCTCAAGAGCATCAAGGCACAGGCAATAAATACTGGCACAGCCAGTAATGCGCTCTTCTCTTGAGTGAATTTTAAAAAAGACATAACGGGAGAATAACCTGCAAAGCACATGTGATCTTGGAACATATAATTACCTTATTGAGTGAATAGAAGCAAAAATAATGCTGAACATTTATAAAGTCCTGGCTAAATCACACCTTGAATAATGCATCCGGTTCTGCTTGATACATTGTAGTAAAGTTGTGAAGGTCTTTGAAAGGTCTTGAAAGGTCTTTGAAAAACCAATTTACCAGAAAGATTTTAGATGCAATGTTTGGTTGGAGAAGCAGTATCATTCTGTTATGATCCTAGATGACAATATTACTGGGTAAGTTGGATCTTAGAATGAAATCTGACCCGGTAGATCATTTTGGTTCATTTAGTGAACATGGACATCAGTCACTGAAGCACTGTCATTGGAGGCTCCAGAGTTTCTGTAACAACAGAAGCTTATAACACCAAAAAAAAGGAAAAGAAAACAAAAACAACATACCAGTCCATGTGGTAAGTTTAGGAAAGTCTTAAAACACACAACAGAACTAAGTTTTCAACCTGTTTCCCAACATTGTCAATCTACAGGGATTCCAGTACAGAGAAATTACCGGTCCATTTAAAATCTTTAAGATTTATTTATATACAAAGAAATGCAGATGCTGGCGATCTAAAACAAAACAGAAATTGCTGGCAAAACCCAACAGGCCTGGCAACACCTGTGGGAAGAAAGCGGAGTTAATGTTTCAAGTTTGTTGACTCTTCATCATCTTTAAAGTCCAGTTAACTGATTGTCTCCAGTTATGTTTCTTCTTACATTAGTACTCACAAAACCAAGAGCTTAAATTTTTTCAGCTTCTCAGATTTTCGCTCTTCTGGTTTGGAAGATGTATTCCTGTAAGGAAAAGCCACAAACTTGCTTTTGGCCTCAGTCAGGCCTCCTCTGAACTGCCCTTAATTGTTTTACTCTGGATTTTCTAAACTAAAATCAATCCTTGATTTTGAATTGGAAACAAGCTAATGACCTTCAAGGTTGACTTACCTGTCATAAACTACCATAATGTATGTAGTTTTCCATTAACACACCGTAGGGCCACTTGCTTTCTGAACAATGTTGGAGTAAGGTCACTGTTTCACAAGGAACTTGATTTTATTTTACAAGAACAGCTTTTCTCAAGAAAACCTCCATAGAAACAATCTACTGCCAGCCACCTGAATGGTCAAATTCACCTTCCAAAAGTGATATTAATATATTTATATAAATTATATATTTTTCATCACAATTCTCATTGGAGTAAAAGAGACTCTTGAAGAGATTTAATTGAGGTGTATAAGGTTATGATAGCATTGAATTGGGTAGACAGCGAGACTCTGTTCCCATCACCAATGGCACAGGTTCTAGAAGGGTTTAGGTTTAAGTGTTTTTTGGTCAAGAGGCAAGTGTAATGTGGGGAAAAACCTTGTTATGTAACGAATCAGTGAGTGGAAGTGACCTGAAATGCACTACCCACGAGGGGTGGAACTCATGAATGGCTTCAAAAAGAAATTAGATCCACATCCGAGTGATAAGAGATCACATGGGAGGTACAGCATGGGAATACAACTGAGTGGATTGCTCGAGTTTGTTTTTGTTCTGAAGAGTGAGTGTGTTTGGAATTACCTTCTTCAAAAGGCAGTGGATGCAGAATCTATTGCGAAGACAGATGTCAACAATTCTTGGATACCAAGGGTTTGATTATCAGGGATCAGTACAGGTGAGTTTAAAATCAAACCAGCCTTTATCTTATTGAATGGCAGATCAGGCTTAAAAGATTGGCATGAACTGGTTGGACTGAAGGGTCTATTTCCATGCTGTATAACTCTAAGCGTCTAAGGGTCTAAGGCTTAATGGCCTACCTCTGTTCCTCATTTGTATATTCATAAAGTCAGCATGGATTCGATGGGCTGAATGTCCTCCTGTGTAGTGTAATTTAGTGTAATTATAAGGTAGCCAGGAAGGATCTGAAGAGAGAGCTAAGAGCAGCAAGGAGGGGGCATGAAAAGTCCTTAGTTGGTAGGATTAGGGAAAACCCTAAGGCTTTCTATAGGTATGTCAGCAATAAAAGAATGACTAGGCTAGGAATAGGTCCAGTCAAGGATAGTAGTGGGAAGTTGCGTGTGGAGGCTGAAGAGATTGGGGAGACACTGAATGAATACTTCATTCAGTATTCACTCAGGAACAGGACATTGTTGCCGATGTGAATATTGAGTCACAATTAATTAGAATGGACGGCTTTGAGGTATGTAGGGTAGAGGTGTTGGAAATGCTGGAAAGGGTGAAAATAGATAAGTCCCCCGGGCCTGATGGCATTTATCCTAGGATTCTCTGGGAAGCAAGGGAGGAGATTGCAGAGCCATTGGCCTTGATTTTTATGTCATCGTTGTCTACAGGAATAGTGCCAGTAGACTGGAGGATAGCAAATGTGGTTCCCTTGTTCAAGAAGGGGAGTAGGGATAACCCTAGTAACTATAGGCCAGTGAGTCTCACTTCTGTTGTGGGCAAAGTCTTAGAGAGAATAGTAAGGGATAGGATTTATGCACATCTGGATAGGAATAATGTGATCAAAGATAGTCAGCATGGTTTTGTGAAGGGCAAGTCGTGCCTCACAAACCTTATTGAATTCTTTGAAAACGTGACGAAGGAGGTTGATGAGGGGAAAGCGGTAGATGTGGTATATATGGATTTTAGTAAGGCGTTTGATAAGGTTCCCCATGGTAGGCTACTGCAGAAAATACGGAGATATGGCATTGAGGGTGAGTTGGAGGTTTGGATTAGGAATTGGCTGGATGGAAGAAGACAGAGGGTAGTAGTTGATGGCAAAGTTTCTTCATGGAGTGCCGTCACTAGCGGTGTTCCGCAAGGATCTGTTTTGGGACCATTGCTGTTTGTCATTTTTATAAATGACATGGAAGAGGGGTTAGAAGGTTGGGTAAGCAAGTTTGCGGATGATACGAAAGTCGGAGGAATTGTTGACAGTGAGGAAGGATGTGGCACGTTAC
>NC_057715.1:104352153-104393126 GCF_004010195.1 Chiloscyllium plagiosum | reverse complement strand
CGATGGTCGGAGGAGGAGCGTCTTATCTTCCGACTGGGAGCCCTCCAACCACAGGGGATGAACTTGGACTTCAACAGTTTCTTCATCCCCCCTCCCCCCACTTTGTCTCAGCCGAATCCCTCCAGCCCGGCACCGCCTTCCTGACCTGCAGTCTTCTTCTTGACCTCTCCGCCTCCACCCTATCCGACCTATCACCCTCACCTTGACCTCTTTAAATAGGGTTGACCATGAAAACCTTTTTCCACGTATGGAATCAGCTATTACGAGGGGGCATAGCTTTAAATTAAGGGGTGGTAAGTATAGGACAGATGTTAGGGGTAGATTCTTTACTCAGCGAGTCATGAGTTCATGGAATGCCCTGCCAGTAAAGTGGTGGACTCTCCCTCATTATGGGTATTTAAACGGGCATTGGATAGGCATATGGAGGATAGTGGGCTAGTGTAGGTTAGGTGGGCTTGGATCGGCGCAACATCGAGGGCCAAAGGGCCTGTACTGCACTGTATTTTTCTATGTTCTATGTTCTATGATTCCATAGGCTTAATGGCAGAACCAACCTGAGAATAGGATGTGATAGCTACCATGGAATTTATGCTTGAATCATATGGTGGGATTGGGAATGAATTGTGAAGGTATTATTTTGGGTTAATTTGGCACCTGTGAGTCCTTTTTGCAGAGGTGTGGTCAATGCAGAACTCTATACCTGCCTGGTAGAGCGAGGTACCTGATGAAGGGTTTCTGCCTGAAACGTTGACTCTCTTGCTCCTCGGAAGCTGTGTGACCTGCTGTGCTTCTCCAGTGCCACACTTTTTGACTCTGACTCTCCAGCATCTGCAGTCCTCACTTTCTCCTAGATACTCAATTAGGCACCTTTAGGAACTAATTGGAGGCAATAATGTTGCTAAGACTTGGAAGATCCCAACTCAGGCAGTCCCCTCACTGAGAGGGCAAGTCCCTGGCGGCTCTCGGTGTGGGACACCACTGGCATTTCCTTTAAATTACCCCCATCATGGGGATGGCAGGGCTCAAGCATGGCTACATGCAACCTGCAGACTGGCTTCACAACTTCAGGCTCTCTGCTAAGGAGGAGGAGGTGATGGCCCAGTGGTATTATTGCTAGACTATTAATCCAGAAACTCAGCTAATGTTCTTGAGTATCTGGGTTCAAATCCCACCAGAGCAGATGGTGGAATTTGAATTCAACTCAAAAAAAATCTGGAATTAGGAATCGATCGATGACCATTGTTGATTGTCGAAAAAATCCATCTGGTTCACTACAGGGAAGGAAACGTGCCGTCCTTACCTGGTTTGGCCTACATGTGACTCCAGACCCACAGCAATGTGGTTGACTCTTAACTGACCTCTGAGCAATTATGGATGGACAATAAATGCTGGCCTAGCCAGTAATGCCGTCGCCCTGTGAATGAATATAAAACACTGGACCTCCTATCCTGGTAACCTGCCTACCTTCCTCAGTGACACCGTGACGAGCAACACAATTAGGGCCATTAATTTCCACAACAGGAAACATTTCAGAGTGGTACAATTCCAACCATAGAGTCAGACAGATGGATACTATTCATTCCATCATGTCTCTGCTCGCTTTTTGAAAAAGCTAAGCAATTGGTCCCACTTTCCTGATTCTCTCCTTAGCCTTTTTCTTATTTCCCATCCAGGTACATGAAACACCCAAACCAAACAGCTATCCCTCTATCTCCACTAGTAAGGCTAACAATCTCAAAATTGTTTGTAACAGCAATGTGACCCTCGTCTACAGGCTCAGATATGTCACTTACACAGGACTCTTAGTTCAAAACAAACATCTTAGCCACGAAGCAGATGGAAATAAGTAATCCCTGTCAGCTCTAAGAAAATCAATAGGAAAATGGCTCAGAAAAGACGGGACAAATAAAATAATTAACAAAGTCAGTAGTGCCCTTTGATTTGAATAGTGCATAAACATCAGCATGGAATTGTTGGGCCAAATGGCCTATTTCTGTGCCACATACTCTGTGCAATTCTGTGTGTTGGTGGAAGAAATAGGCTGCGCTCTTCCATTTGTAAATTAGGAATAATTATTATTCACTTACACAGTTCTTTTGTCTGTTTTCAACAGTTTGGGGGAGAACTCACTCAAGATGTCCAGAAAAGCCATGTTCAGAGGAGGCTGACCCTTGCCCTTAGGATTGTCATCTTTGAAGGCAAACTCGATACCATTTCTGCCAAAAGAGATGACGTCGGGTGAGGAAAGTAAACAACAGCAAGTTGCAAGTAAAATGGAAACAAAATGGTGAATGTTGAAGGAAAGAGGGAAATGGGTTTTACTTGTGTAGCATCGCCATTGCTTCCCTGGTTTTCAACTGATCCAATCCGAAGGTCAGTGAGAAACGTCGAGCCAAGTCCTTGATGCTGGTGAACTGTTGGGACCATCTGTCTAAACTGGTGCCTTGGCCTTGCAACAGCTCATTAAACAGCTGCAATAATAATTAATACAACATTAAATTTACAGACGTAAAATTAGATGGAATTTTAACTCTGATGGGGATTACGTTGATAACATTTTAACTCTGATAGAGATATCGTAGATAATGTTTTAACTCTGATGGGGATTTTCTGCCCTGAATGTTGTGAGGCAAATCACAAGAATGCCAAAATCTGAAACTCCATTTTGGTACCAAACACCAGTGATAAATGCTCAAAATACATAGGGGGGGCAAATTTCTTCCTGATAGCTTCAAAATCACCCCTGAATATTCAATTGGAATTGGACAACAGTTTCCTCTCTATGTGATAGGGGTAGTGCAGTGAGGAATAGCTCATCCAAAAGGAGATTTAGTCTCTCCCATGCATGCTCTCCATCTCCTCCAATCATACATTCCCTCTCTCCTCCCTTCTCTGCTCCTCCAACCACACATTCCTTCTTTCCTGTCTTCTCTGCTCCTCCAATCACACATTCCCTCTCTCCCACCCTTGCTGCTCCTTTAGAGACAGAATCAATGATTGGATGAGTAGGGAAGGTGGGAGAGGGGCAACCTATGATTGGATGACTGATGAGGCTACTCTCAATGGTTGGAGGGCCACATGCATTAGAGTTTCAGGAGGCCCGAGTAGAGGCTATTCAGAGAGATAGGGACTGAGTACATATTGAGAATAGGCTCGGGGCTTGGCCGGAGGGCTGGGAGGGAGCAGGGGCCTGATCATTGGCCAAGTCAGAGGCCAAAAATGTTCACACGGAATGGAAACTGCTTCTCTCATTTGTTGTAGCTTGCACCTGCTGCTTAAAAAGCTATTTCAGTGTTCTTCATTACCAAACCTCGGGCATCAAATGATTACATTTCACTGGAATAAATGTTGTTAATGTGTAGCCCAAATATCAAAGAGGAGCAGGAGCCAGGCATCAGAGGACGAAAGGCCCAGGTATTGGCAGAGCAGGAATAGAGAGACTCATTACACCCGATTAAAGATCCATAAAGATCTTTAATCTAGGAGAGAGTTTGGATGTGCTTTTGGTCATCAACCACAATAAAGAGCTGAGCCTTCCAAACTAACACCGAGCTCAAATTTAACCCGAGCAAAGCAGAATTTAAATTTTCTGCAAACAGCAGCTTGACGGTGTAAGACCAGGGCATGGATAAACCCATGGCAAAAGCACAACTGATTGGTGCTGCAAAGGTGGCTCAAATACAAAACTCAACAATTGCTTGAAAAGCACTCATTTTCAAGTCATAGTGGTATAAAAGCATGGGGTGGCATGGTGACTCAGTGGTTAGCACTGCTGCCTCACAGCACCAGGGACCCGGGTTCAATTTCTCTCTTGGGTGACTGTGTGGAGTTTGTACACTCTCCCTATGTTTGCGTGGGTTTCCTCCGGGTGCTCCGATTTCTTCCTATCGTCCAAAGGTATGCAGGTTAGGTGGATTGGTCAAGCTAAGTTGTCCCACAGTGTCTAGAAATGTGCAGCTTGGTGGGTTAGCCATGGAAAATGCATGGTTATAGGGAAGGGGGTGATCTGGGTGGGGTGCTCTTCAAAGGGTTGGTGTGCACTCGATGGGCCGAATGACCTGCTTCCACACTGTAGGGATTCTAAGATCTACAGCATAGAAAATGGCCCTTCAGCCCACTGCATTCATGCCAGTCAAAAACAACTACCTCACCATCCTAATCCTGAACCATCGGGGAAACAGTCTGAACAAGTCCTCAATAACAGAAAATAATTCAAGAAAAATATTTGTTGACCCAAACTAATGGAGCTTCTGATTAGTGCTAATCAACTTGGAACAAAGAATAGATAGTGTGTGCATGGTCTTGGACAAGGGGCTGTCTACAATGTGTGTATGATCCCATTTCGGAAACAGCGTACAAGAGATATATTTATTGTACATTAACATGAACATCTTACTCATAGCCTCTAGGTTAGAAGATTTAATAATGTGCAAGAAAATAGCCTTTGGTATTTGCTATCTTACCTTTCAAAAGAAAAGTCTAAAAGAAATTCAACACAAATAAAGAAACTTTGTTATTATGTGATTACACCATGTAATAAAGGAGTTAGTGAGAATGATAAAACAAACTCTAAAATCAAAACAGCAGCCCCAGAAAATTAAAGAGTCACCCTCAAATACAAAGAGCTCTAGAGGAGAAGGGTATTTTCACCCTGAGTGACAAGTTGCCTTTTATAATCCTGAACAGCTGCTGAGGGAAATTTCAGGGCTCAAACAATTCCATCATCAAAATTAAAAATCACTCAAAATTACTTCATCAGCAAAACTGAATATTGCTTTCAAAGATCAACAACGCTCAGCAAGTGACATATGTTTAATCTGTGTTTCCACAAGGCAGAAAGATAGGCATATATTAATCACAACCAAAGTGAAGTGTCTACAGCTCTACAATAAATGCGCCTTTCAGAGAATGTGATTTATATAACATCTTTTGGTTATTCTATAAAGTACAAGATGTCTTTAAAATGGTCACAAATAAAATATAACACACGCTCTGGAATTCAAAAGGCAATGGCCAGTGACCTGAATTTAAGGGTCAGCTTGATCACAGGGTCTGCAATGGTTCAGGAAGATGGCTCATTCTCAAAATAAACCAATAAATGCTGGCTCTGCATAAACGTTCACATCCCAGATTTAATTTGAATAAAATAAATAACGTGACAAAGATCTATGATGTTTATCCCACCCTTTGTACTGAAGTAAATAAATGCAGCCCAGCCCAGTCCAGTTGAGGGAAATGCAACAAACACACAGAATGCTGTGGAAGCTCAGCAGCACTTGGTAGTGTCGGTAGAGAGAGAATCTTTGAGGAGAAAGTGAGGTCTGCAGATGCTGGAGATCAGAGCTGAAAATGTGTTGCTGGAAAAGCGCAGCAGGTCAGGCAGCATCCAGGGAACAGGAGAATTGACGTTTCGGGCATAAGCCCGAAGAAGGGCTTATGCCCAAAACGTCGATTCTCCTGTTCCCTGGATGCTGCCTGACCTGCTGCGCTTTTCCAGCAACACATTTTCAGCTCTGTAGAGACAGAAACAGAGTTAAAGTCACAAGCCCGATACCATTTCTTCAGAACTTCGATGTGAACATCCAGCAAAGTTCTGAAGAAGATTCATTCTGGATTCGAAATTGTTACTCTGTTTCCCTTTCCACAGATGCTGCCGGACCTTTCTTCGGCACTCCTTGTTTCAGACTTCCAGCATTTGCAGTATATTGCTGTCATTGCAAAAGTGGGATTGGTATGTTTCAGCAAATCGAGCCTTTAAAAGACTGATCCAATTCATCCAATTCTCCTGCTCTTTCTCTATAGTCCAATGTTTGCAAGAAAATTCCCAATTCCTTTTTTGTGATATTTACCACTGAGTCAATTTGCACCACCCTTTCAGGTCACAAAAGCTCACTGTGCATAAAAATATTGTCTTTTCTCCATGTGCCACTTATGAGCTTTATTAGTGGCAATGCTCAAGCAACAGTCAAGTAACAAGATGAACAAAGCAACAATAACTGACAGGGATATTAAGGTCTAGCTTCGGTTTTAGCAAGAGAATGGGTAACGGATTCATTTCTAAACATGTTGCAATTGCCCCTTAGGCTGGAGTTCCCTGCTTTCTGCCAATGCATACACAAGGGGTTTTTTACCTGCTTCAAGCTCTGAATTAAGGTCTTTGCACACTGAATTTTATCAATCTGCCTCGTCCTGCTGAGTGTTTCCTTAATGATGTCTCCATAGTCAATGTAATACTGGTAAGAAACAGACACATATTTTGTGAGTAAACTGTTGTACACGAGTGTAAGAGTCATTTGCTCTTTTCTTATTGACAGTGATATCAAATTAAAACCTCGATTTGAATTCAGCCTGAATTAATAAGCTGAAAGCCTCATCTCTTCACTGAACTGTGAGTCCTTAAGTGAAATGACTGTGGACAGCATCAATCTGTTTCCAAGTGGCTGTGGGGCTCACAGCTACTCCTAATTCAGAGTAAATTGGCACTAAGTTGGTTATCAAACTGAAGGAGCCACAGAAAAAGCGGATGAGCAAAAGGGTAAACAAAAATCTTATACTCATGTAGTTGGGAATGGTCCTCTGAGGTTAGGCATAAGGTAATTACTGAACAGGAGAGAGGATGTTTTACTCCATATCGAACTATACTATCTAACAAGGGGGCTTGTTTCAAAGGTAATCATTGTTTTGTTCAAGGGAGGGAAAATGAGCAGGAACTGTGTCATAGAGTTACACAGTTGTACAGCATGGAAACAGACTCTTCAGTTTGCCACCCAAATATCCGAAGTCAATCTAGTCCTATTTGCTTGCAACCGGCTCATATCCTTGCTATTCATATACCCATCCAGATGCCTTTTAAATGCTGTAATTGTACCAGCCTCTACCACTTCCTCTGGCAGCTCAATCCACTTTCCTGCCTTATCCCCGCAACCTTGATTCCTTTCCTGATTAAAAACCTATCTCAGCCTTGAATATTGTCAATGAGCCAGCCTCTCTGCAGTAAAGAATCCTGCCGACTACCTTCTGAGAGAAAGAAATTCTTCCTCATCTCTGTCTTAATCATCTACCACTTGAAAACGTCTGCATGTAATGCCAGCTCTGAAACCTCACCTTCCTGCTCAATTGCCTGTTATCCTGTCCTGCATTTGACTCCAGATTTCCCCTCATGCAGTTGGCTCTTAATTGCCCTCTGAAAGGAACCTAGCTAAACCTTCACCTGCTCAGGGGCATTTTGGGGATGTGCAAGAAATGCAGACCTAGCCAGTGATGTCCACGTGACAGTGGCAAGTAGCACAGACAGATCATTATTTAAGACACAAAATCTTTACCTTGATGTATTGTTTGAAGATGTCAGCAGCAATATCCATCTCCACAACACTGAATACGATTAGTTTACAGAAAGCAGCTAGCAGATTTCTCCTCTTGTGTAGTCTGCCCACTTTGCATTCCTCATCTGTAACAAAATGAAGGGGAAGGGTAACAATTCTGATTGATGCCAATAAGTCTCCTGTCTAAACTGACTCCTCACACAAACTTGGAGCTGAAAGAGCTCCTCAAACCTGCTCCATCCTTCATCAGGATCACTGGCTGAATTCCACATTCCCAACCATCCTCCAATAACCAATGATGTCTTACCCAATCGACCTACCTCCCGCCTCAAAAACATGCCTTGCTTGATTTGATTTGATTTATTATTGTCACATGTGCCGAGATACGGTGAAAAATATTGTTTTGCATGCTACCCAGACAAATCATACCTTATATAAGCACTTCAGAGTTAATAGAATATAATGCAGAATATTGTGCTACAGCTACAGGGAAGGGGCAGAAAAAGATTAATTCTAATACGAGAGATTTGTTTGTAAGTCTGATAACAGCAGGGAAGCAGCTGTTCTTAAAGCTGTTGGTACATGTTTTCAAACTTCTGCCCGATGGAGGAGGATAGTCGAAAGTACAACCAAGGTTGGGGTGGGGGGGGGGGGTGGGGGGTCTTTGATTATGTTGGCTGCTTCCTGAGGCAGTGGAAAGTGAGACAGGGTCAATGGGAGGAAGGCTAGTCTTTGTGACGGACTGGGCTGCGTTCACAGCTCTCTATAATTTCATGTGGTTTTGGGCAGAGCAGTTGCCATACCACACTGTGTTGCATTCATGCTTTTAAAAAAATGGGTAACAGTCCTTGTGGACATGCTGAATTTCCTTAGCCTCCTGAGGAAGTTGAGGTGTTGGTGTGCTTTCTTGACTAGAGCATCAACGTGGATGGGCCAGGCCGGATTGTTGGTGATATTTATTCCTAGGAACTTGAAGATCTCGACCACCTCCACCTCATCACCATTGATACAGACAGGGGCATTCTTCCATTCAGCTCCCTGAAGTTGATGACCAGCTCCTTTGTTTTGCTGACATTAGTGGAGAGATTGTTGTCTTTACACCATGCCACTAAGCTGGCTATCTCTTTCCCCATCTCCGTCTTCTCGCTGTTTGAGGTCCAACCCACTACAGTGGTGTCACCAGCAAACTTGTAAATGGAGTCATAGCGTAATTTGGCCACACAGCCATGTGTGTATAAGAAGTATAGTAAAGGGCTGAGTAGCCAGGATTATCACAGAGGTGTTGTTGCCTATCCTTACTGATTGTTGTCTGTGTATCAGGAAATCAAGGATGCAGTTGCTGAGTGGGGGTGGGGGGGAAGAACCCTAGGTCTCGGAGTTTGGAAATGTGTTTTCTTGGAATTATGGTGTTGAAGGCAGAGCTAAAGTCAATAAATAGGAGTTTGACATAGATGTTGTTGTTATCCAGATGTTCCAGGGATGAATATAGGGCCAGGGAGATGGTGTCTATCATGGACCCTTTGCAACAGTGGGTGAATTGTCATGGATCAAGGCAATCGGAGAGGCTGGTGTTGATACAGACTATTACTAACTTCTCGAAGCACTTCATCATGACCAAGCACCAAGAGGTGTTGATCAGGAGACTGACCCCTCCACCCTTTACCTACCAAGGACTCTGTACCCATCATCATGCATCTCCAACATACACCATGATGATCAAACCATGTCCAGCCACCTCCCAATACCCCGCATATCAATCAGGCCACCGAATGCCCTGTACCCACTCCATGCCACCCCACCACACTCCATGCGGCCCACCTTCATAACCTTATGCTCAAGCTAATTGATGACCCTCCTTCCCTAACTCTTGCATTTCTCTTTCTAAACCAACTCACCCAGTATCCATCATGGGAAGACCATGAAACCATACTGACATAAAATAAAGTTAGGTGCCTATTGGTGTCCATTGCTATTTAAAATATAAAAATCTTAATACTGCAATATTCTTTCAACGAATGTGCTATGAAATTTGGCATTTGGAGCTGTCTAAAAATCCACACCTGAAGTATTGCATGTTCTTGGGTCTCCTTACCCCTTAAGGAAGGAATTACTTGGCATAACGTGAGTATAGTGATGGTTCATCACTCTGTTCCCGGGATGATGGGATTGAGGAGACTGGCCTATACTCACTAGAGTTTCAGAGATTGAGAAGTCATCTCATGGAAGCAGACAGAATTCTGAGCTTGATGAGCAGAAAGAATATTAATCTCTGGCTGAACCAGGGGAATCAGTCTCAGAGTACGAGATAGGACATTTAGGATTGAGATAACAGGGAGCTTTTTCACTCAGAGGGCGGTGAAGCTCTGGAATGGTCTACCTCAGAGAATTGTGAAGGCTCAGTCCTTGAGTATATTCAAGAGAAAAATTGATAGTTTTCAAGACATCGAGGGATATGGGGTCATTGAGGCAAACGATAGGGTCTGATGTCATTGCAACATGAAAGCAATGAAAATAGGAGCAGGAGTAGGCCACTCGGCCTTTCAAGGCTGCTCTGCCATTCGATATGATAATGGCTGATCACCCAACTCAGTCCCCTGTTCCCACTTTCTCCCCATACCTTTTGATCCCTTTGGCATCAAGAACTATATAGAGTCATAGAGATGTACAGCATGAAAACAGACCCTTCGGTCCAACTCGTCCATGCCGACCAGATATCCCAACCCAATCTAGTCCCACCTGCCAGCACCCAGCCCATATCCCTCCAAACCCTTCCTATTCATATACCCATCCAAATGCCTCTTAAATGTTGCAATTGTACCAGCCTCCATCACATCCTCTGGCAGCTCATTCCATACGCGTACCACCCTCTGCGTGAAAAAGTTGCCCCTTAGGTCTCTTTTATATCTTTCCCCACTCACCCTAGACCTATGTCCTCTAGTTCTGGACTCCCCGACCCCAGAGAAAAAACTTTGTCTATTTATCCTATAATATCTAATTCCTTCTTAAAAGCATTCATTGTTTTTGCCCTCAACTGCTTTTCTTGGCAAAGAATTCCACTCACTGGGTGAACAAATTTCTCCTCACCTCCATCCTAAATGACCTACTGCACACATTATACTATAACCCCTGATTTGGACTCCCTGATCATGGGAAAATCTTTCCTGTGTTTACTCTGGTTTGTCCATCTATCAGATGTCCCTCATAGGGGACAACAATGGAGGAGGCTGCAGGGGCCAAATGGCCTGCAGCTGTTTCTATTTCCTATAGCCTATGGTATATAACATGTATGTATTAAAAATCTGTCTCCTCAATAAATGGAGACTTTTTTTTAAACTTTCTCAATTTATCTGAGCTGTGTTTTATTGCAGTTTCAGAGAGTACTCTATTAATAATATATATTAAGTGAAGTTAAACCTCTGCCAAGGATGATTCCATTGGAATGCACAGTCCAAAAGTTACTCAAAATAAAATCATCAGGAAAAGAGGGAGCCTAATACCACTTACAATTCTCCTATTGCAACACCATCATTGTGTTTTATTGTGTTATCAGTTAATGTTCATTTTCACACACTGAAGCATCCTAGTCCCAGAAACTAAATGAAGCAAAGGAATTGTACCAGTCGCAGCCCTGTCTGTTTGCAGGCTTCCATCGCTAACATAATGCAGTCTTGGAACTCTATCAATAAGTGCAAACATCAATCATGACCAGTGTGTACAAATAACGATAAACCACTTCATACTGTTTCTTTTATTTAAAAGAAATCTCATTGTAGCAACTTTATAGATTGCAGAAAAACAGTAAATACAAGACCAGTAGATGGTGTGAATTTAAGAATATTCTCAGCAAATCCACACCCAATCTCCAAAATTCTGAATGCAACAAAGAATTGAGACTTGGATCAGGTCCAGTTTGAGTTCTTGACATACGCTCAAGGCTAATATCTTTTAAACAATGTTTTTTTTAATAGACCTTGTACAATAGTAAGGCTACAGAGCAGCACACTGTGTGCTGTATAGGTTCCAATCTCTGAACATAGCATTAGTATATGAAGGCTGAGTTAAATCACAGTTAGATCACAGCTCAAGCCAGAGTCTCACATATCTACTCATTAAAACCTACCTCAACAGTGCTCATGGATATGACTTATTGTTGGATTCCTTACCTACTCCCCATCTGTGAACTTAAACAATCTCAGAATTTTATCAACTTCCCAGCTACCTTGCCCCCATCCCCAACCTCCTATTTATCTCCGAGACCCCTTCTGCCCTCGCCCACCCCCTCCCACCAAACATTCCTAACACATGCCCGAAACGTCAACTCTCCTGCTCCTCAGATGCTGCCTGACCTGCTGTGCTTTTCCAGCGCCACACTTTTCGACTCAGAATTTTGCAGCCAATTAATCCATTTTGAAGATTAGTCACTTGTTCTAATGAAGGAAACACAGCAACTAATTTACCCACAGCAAAACCCCAAACCAGCACTGAGATCATCTGTTTCACTGTGGATGAGTTAAGAATGGCCAGGGAGAATATCCCTTCCCTTCTACAGAATAGGAAGCAAATGGTGTTGGGGGAGGGTGTTTTTGTAATGGGTGACCAGTGGTATACCACAGGGATTAGTGCTGTTTGTTCTTTACATTTACAACTTGGATGTGAATGTAGAAGGAACATTCACAGATGACACAAAAATTGGTGCTGACAGTGAGGAGAATGGTTTCAGGATACACTCTGATATTGATCAGCTGGTGAACTGGGCAGAGCAATGGCAGATGGAATTTAATCGCGATAGGTGCAAGGTGATGCATTTTAGGAGGTCTAATAAGGGAAGGATTTGCACCATAAATGGTAGGTGCCTAGGGAGTACTGAGGAGGAAAGGGACATTGGTGTACAAGTCCACAGATCCCGGAAGGTTTCAGCACAGATAGACAGAGTGGGGAAGAAAGCACACGGGATGCTTGCCTTCATAGCCAGGGAATAGAAGATAGGAGCAAGGAAGCCTTATTACAACTTCATAAAACATTGGTTTGGCCAGAGATGGAATACTGTGTGAGGTTCTGGTTGCCACACCAACGATCGGTGAGGGCAATAGATCGGTGGGAGAGTACAGAAATGACAAAACACGTAGCACCGTGGGGTGCCCAGCTGTATAGGAGGGGAAGAAGAAGGGCAGGGGAATTTTAGCTAGGGAAGCAGACAAGCAGATCTGTAAGTGTCACCATAACTCCAGGATGGTTTGCTGCCTTCATGGGTCTAGAGTCCTCCAGAGGCCACAGTCCACACTGTCCCAACAATATACAGAGGAATGGGGGAGTGGTCTTGTGATTGGAACATAGGGTGCTAGATAGAAAATTGGTAAGCAAGACCTCAAAAACAATCTCCAGATTACTGCCAGTGCCACGAGTGAGGGAGTACAGAAATTGGAGATAAGAAACATAGTGATAAATACAATCGAGAGCAAAGGTTGATACAGAAGGCTCATAAGGAGGCAAATAACAGAAGCAAAGAGGGATTATGATAAAATACTGGCAGCTAACAAAAAGAGAAATCCCAAAAGACTTCTACAAGCAGGTCAACAATGAAAGGAATAAGACCAATTAGGGACCAAAAAGGGGATTTACATTTGGAGGTGTTAAATTAATACTTTGCATCTGCCTTTATCTTGGAGGCAGATGCTGCCCTGGTTATTGAATGACAGAGGAGGAATCTCAGTTACAAGAAGGGTTGAAACCTGATGTTGCACACTTTAGTCTCATTCACAAAGGAGCTGCCCATACCCAAAAATACCAGCTGAGATTGAAATAATGTCTATAAAGTACAAATAGTGTAATGGTTTGCATTTTAATATTATTTCAATTTAATATTCATTCTTTTACTATCTCACCCACCATTTCCCTGGTTTCAGCTGAATTTGTTCATTTTTATTTATCATGGGATTTTAATTTGATTCTTTGAAATATATATAAATTCTTTGATCTAACTCAGACTTTAAATATAGTTCTTTGGGCTAACGGGGTCTTTATGGGGATGGGGAGAAAGCAGGAACAAGGGACTGAATCAGATGGTCAGCCATGATAATACTGAATGGCGGAGGGCACATGATGGGCTGAATGGCCTACTCCTGTTCCATAGTTTCTATGTTTCAAATCAGCATGTGGACTGTGAACTTGTGCCTTGAATAAAACACCATTATTTCCATATTTATGAAACTTCTAAAGGAAGAAAAATGGGGAGTCTCCACAATAAACTTGCACAGTGGTCCAAATCAGCCCAAGTGACCTCCCCAATTCCCCAATGTGGGCAGAGAGATTGTCACTTAATCTTTACCCTTACTTGAAAGAGGTGAGAACAAAGTCAGTATGGAGTGTGACTGCCACCTGGTGTTCATCATACAAACTATACCCACAACTAGAAAAGAATGGTTAAATGACAGGCTGGCTGAATTGTTCTTGCACACAGCTGGTGAGGACAGAACAAGTAAATGGCCTCTTGCTGTGCTCCAACCAATCCAAAGATACAACATTAAGTATTTTTTTCAATTCCAAGTAAGTAATTAGTTTAATTAGAAGCATCTTGACCTATATATTGATTATAAACAGGCTAATGAAATATACGGCAGATGGAATACAATGTGGTAAAATGTGAGGTTATGCACTTTGGTAGGAGGAATAGAGGCATATACTATTTTCAAAATGGGGAAAGACTTTGGAAATCAAGTTCAAGGGACTTGGGAGTCCTAGTTCATGATTCACCTCAAGTTAACAGGCAGATTCAGTTGACAGTTAGGAAGGCAAATGTAAAGTTTACATTCATTTCAAGCAGGCTGGAATAGAAGAGCAGAGATGTACAGCTGAGGCTATATAAGGCTCTGGACAAATGGGCATTTGGAATATTATGAGTAGTTCTGGGCCCCATATCTAAGGAAGGATGTGCTGGCATTGGAGGATGTTTACAAGAATGATCCTGAGGATGAAGGGCTTGTCATACAAGGAGTAGGTAAGGACACTGGGTTTGTATTCAATGGAGTTTAGAAGGATGAAACTTACAAAATACTGAAGGCCTGGATAGAATGGACATGATGAAGACATTTCCATTAGTAGGAGAGACTAGGACTTGAGGGCACAGCCTCAGAGTGAAGGGATGACCCTTTAGAACTGAGATGAGGAGGAATTTCTTCAGCAGAGAGTAGTAAATCATTGCCCCAGAGGGATGTGGAGGTCAAGTTGTTGAGTGTATTTAAGACAGAGATATCTAGGCTCTTGATTAGCAAGGAGATTAAGGGTTACGGGGAGAAGGCAGGAGAATGGTTAAGAAACATATCAGCTATAATTGAATGACAGAGCAGACTAAATGGACCAATTGGCCTATTCTGCTCCTATATCTTATGGTCTTTTGATCTATTTTTCCTTTCTACATCCTAGTCTCCCTGATATAGGAAGGATGTTGTGAAACTTGAAAGAGTTCAGAAAGCATTTACAAGGATGTTGCGAGTGTTGGAGGATTTGAGCTATAGGGAGAGGCTGAATAGGCTGGGGCTGTTTTCCCTGGAGCATCAAAGGCTGAGGGGTGACCTTATCATGAGAGGCGTGGGTAGGGTAAATAGACAAGGTCTTTTCCCCAAGGTGGGGGAGTCCAGAACTAGACAGCATAGGGTTAGGGTGAGAAGGGTAAGATATAAAAGAGACCCAAGGGGCAATGTTTTCACACAGAGGGTGGTACGTGTATGGAATGAGCTGCCAGAGGAAGTGGTGGAGGCTGGTACAATTGCAACATTTAAGAGGCATCTAGATGGGTATATGAATAGAAAGGGTTTGGAGGGATATGGGCCAAGTGCTGGAAAATCGGACTACATTATGTTGGGATATCTGGTTGGCATGGACAAGTTGGACTAAAGCGTCTGTTTCTGTGCTGTACATTTCTACAAATTGGCCATGCTAAATTGCCCGTAGTGTTTAGGGGTAGGGGAATGGGTCTGGGTCGGTTGCGCTTCGGCGGGTCAGTGTGGACTTGTTGGGCTGAAGGGCCTGTTTCCACACTGTAAGTAATCTAATCTAATCTAATCTAAACTCTATTAAGCCTTGCAGCTTAAGATGCTTAACTGGATGGTTAAAATCCATTGTTCCAAGAGTGAGAGTACAATTTGCAAGTGTACTTTTATATTGAATCTTCCAAAACTGCGCAAGTCATAGAATTAGACATTACAGAAGAGGCCCTTCAACCCAACAAGTCTGTACCGAGCACAACAACTCTAAAATCTACACTGGTCCCAATTTCGAGCAAAAATTTCTGGAAAAGCTCAGCAGATCTGGCAGCATCTGTGAAGAGAAATCAGAGTTAATGTTTTGGGTCTGGTGACCCTGGCACTTTCTAGCACTTGGCCCATAGCCTTCCATGTTCATCCTGTCTTTAAAATGCAGGAGAAAGCAACATTGTGACAGGGAGGCTGCACAATCCGAGGTCCACATGGCCGTTTAATTAGAAAAGAACATGTGCATTTATATGGCATCTTTCATAACTTCAGGGCTTTCCAGCCAGATGTGTGCATTATCAGTGTTGCCACTGTTCTGATGGTTATGAACAAATACAGAGTCAATACCCTGACCGTGGCCAGTGGTCCCAATGGTTTATTTTACAAAGTAGGAGATGATCCTCTGGAAAGCCCGGTTATTAATGGCATTGCCCAGACAGTTGCAGAGATACAGTAGGAAGGGTCTAGGTCCAATCAACAGTCTTAGTTATTTCAATGGATCTCAAGGATCCCCAAGACACAATAACGATGACAGTGCCAGGGAATTCCTGACTGATTGCTGCTCAGTGAATCTCATCTGGCACCACATGAAGACTGGACCAACCACTGCCCCTTAGAGGTGACAACTGCCTGCCATCTGGCTTCAGAGAGTAAGGGCGAGACAACCCAAGGAAACTCAAGGAATCAAGCCCCAGGTAGAAATCAAAGTCCTGCAGGTGCTGAAAACCTGAAGCTGAAAGTTGCTGCAGAAACTCAGAAGCTTCTGTGGAGAGAGAAACAAAATTTAACATTTTGAATCCAATTCTCCTCTTAGACCGCAACATCTGGAACTCTGTAACAAAATTCTTCAGAGTTTTTCATCTGAAGACGAAGAGTCACAGCGGAGTTAAGAGTTAACTCTGTTTCTGTCTCCACAGACACTGCCACATCTGCTGAGCTTCTCCAACATTTCCTGTGTTTTACTCCCCTGGTTGAAAATCAATAACTTCAGGCGAGGAAGAGAACCTTGTTTGATCTTGGATGGAGTGGCAAAGCGGTCACACACAAAAATACATCTCAATGCACAAGGAGCCCTGGCATTAAAGTCTCGGAGATCTGATTCCTGGAATACTACAAGTTATCAAGTGGTTCAGTTACCAGCTAGGAGTCCTGGCTTTATGAGGTTCAAATACCACCACAGAGTCATCAAAATGTACAGCACGGAATCAGACCCTGCGATCCAACTTATCCATGCCGACCAGATATCCTAACCTAAAAAGTCCTATTTGCCAGCACTTGGCCCATATCCTTCTAAACCCTTCCTATTCATAAATTTTGATTCAGTTAATGAACTTGAATCTAAGCTAGCTTCGGCGATAGTGACCATGAATCCATCATCGATGGCCATAAGGATCCTGTGGATTCATTAATGTCCTTTAGAGAAGGAAATTGGCCAGTCGTACCCAGTCTGGCCTACATGTGACTCCAGGCCGACCATAACTGACTCTCAAATGTCCTCTGGTAGGCTATACAGTTCAAGGGCATCAGGCAACAACATCAATACGACACCCACACCTCACGAGAGAATAAATAAATAAATAAAATCTGCAAGGCCTCAGTTCAGAGGAACAGCCCAGTTGCCGCCACTAGAGCTTACCGTTGTCAGGGTGACCGCTGTCTCGGGCGATGAAAACATGATCCAGGACGAAGGTCACAAGCTCTGTCTGCAGGGACTCCTCTGGGATATAGGCAAATGGCTCAACCATTTCAGAACCAATGGGTGGTTCCTCGTGACTGAAAACCAGCAGGAGATCACACAGAATGATGAAGGCCTGGAGAGGGGCATAAACATCTCTCAGCCATTGGAGAAAACGAAAACACAGTACTCAGGAGTTGATAGAAGGGGAAGCATCAATTGTTAGCTAGGCATTAAGAACCCATGGAACACAGACTATTGGCAATGGAAGAGAGTTTCCAGCATCACCTGAGGATTGAATCTTTAATTTAAACATTAATCCCCAAGTCATCACTTCAAATAAAGCCCAGCAAAAACACTGCATCCATTTCAAAATTATGCCTCATTTTCCATTTATTTTCTTTGAGGGGAAGGGGGTTGGGTGGTGAAGGTAAAAGGGCCAATGATAAAACTTCCAGGAATCTCTCCAACTAGAGTTGGCAAATCCTGCAGAAATGCTGCTCATCTCCCACTCCGATCCGCAGTTGGATTCTGGAAGTTGGCTGATTCCAACTGGCCTGCAGGGTAGTGGAGCCAATAACGGATCAGCATCAGGGCAATCTGCAACTCTCTCAGTTCACTTCCTGAGCTCCATGAGGGAACTGAAGGACATCCCTATCCCTGCTGGTGTTCACCTTGTTTTTGCTGGAACAGATCACTGGACTGGTAATGCAGAGCCTTATTCTCTGGAGATGCAGGTTCAAGTCTCACCTCAGGTGCTGGTGGGATTTGACTTTGGTTAGGTTTAGAGTGTTGCTGAACAAAGAGACCCCTTGGAGTGCAGGTTCATAGCTCCTTGGAAGTGGAGTTGCAGATAGATAGGATAGTGCAGAAGGTATTTGGGAGACTTTCCTTTTTTGGTCAGTGCATTGACTGTAGGAGTTGGGAGATCATGTTGTGGCTGTACAGGACATTAGTTAGGCCACTTTTGGAACACTGTGTGCAATTCTGGTCTCCCTGCTGTAGGAAGTATGTTGTGAAACTTGAAAGAGTTCAAAAAAGATTTACAAGGGTGTTGCCAGGGTTGGAGAGTTTGAGCTGTAGGAAGAGGCTGAATAGGCTGGGGCTGTTTTCCCTGGGGCATCGGAGGCTGAGGAGTGACCTTATAGAGGTTGATAAAATCATGAGGGGCATGGATAGATAAATAGACAAGATTTTTTCCCTGGGCTAGGGAAGTCCAGAACTAGAGGACACACGTTTAAGGTGGGAGGGGAAGGATTTAAAAGGGACCTAGAGGCAACTTTTTCGTGCATAGGGTGGTGCGTGTATGGAATGAGCTGCTACAGGAAGTGTTGGAGGCTGGTACAATTACAACATTTAAAAAACATCTGGATGATTATATGAATAGGAAGGGTTTAGAGGGATATGGACCGAGTGCTGGCAAATGGGACTAGATTAATTTAGGATATCTGTTCAGCATGGATGAGGTGGACTGAAGGGTTTGCTTCTGTGCTGTACATCTCTATGACTCTATAATTAATATAAACAAAACATCTGGAACTGAAAGCTAGTCCCAGTCATGGAGATGCTGGATCTGTTTTCAATTGGTGGTAAATCCTGTCTGATTTGCTCATGTCCTTTAGGGAAGGAAATCTGTCATCGTCACCTGGTCTGGCCTAGAGTGACTTCAGAACGTGGTTAACTCTTAACTCCTTCAGAAATGGCCAAGCAAGTCACTCGATTCAAGGGCACATAAGGACGGGCAACAAATGTTATGCCACATTCCATGAGAGAATAAATGGAAGAAAGTACCAATGTCCTCACCACAATGGCCATAGCTGGAGAGGTGCCACTCCATATCAAGTATGGCTGACCATACTGCCTACTCTTACTGCCTGCTGAATTGGATGAATCTACAAGTTGGTTATCAATTAATGACATGAACATGGCTTCCTTGACTCAACAGGTCCTTGAGTGGGATTTGAACCCACTGAGGGGCACAGATGCTTCCCACTGCCCCATATGATACTCCCCGCCAATAATATTACAGAACAATTAACCCAAAGGCCCTCATCAATGCTCTGGCACAGGAGTTCAAATCGCATCATAGTATCTAGTGGAAATTAAGGTCAATAAGAAATAAATTAGAATGATGGGGCTCTTGTGATGCAGTGATAACATCCCTACCTCCAGGCCAGGAGGCATAGGTTCTAGTCCCAACGTCTCCAGAGTTGTGTCATAACATGTGTGCACAGCTGGGGTGAAAATATATTGCCACAAACCAAGGCCATGAAACTATTTTAACATTATTAAAAACCCATCTGCTTTATAAATAGCCTCTAACAGCTGGACACCAGCCAGCTTTCAAAAGTGTGTTGCTGGAAAAGCACAGCAGGTCAGGCAGCATCCGGGGAGCAGGAGAGTCGACATTTCGGGCCGGAGTCCTTCATCAGGAATGAGGCTGGGAGCCACGGGGGCGGAGAGATAAATGGGAGCGGGGTGGGGCTCCTATTTACCTGTCCGCCCCTGTGGCTTCCAGCTTCATGCCTGATGAAGGGCCCGGCCTGAAATATCGACTCTCCTGCTCCGCGGATGCTGCCTGACCTGCTGTGCTTTTCCAGCAACACACTCTCGACTCTGATCTACAGCATCTGCAGTCCTCACTTTCACCAGCCAGCTTTACCTAGTCTGAAAACAACAAGTGCTGGAGATCACAGCAGGTCAGCATCTATGGAGAGAGAGCAAGCTAATGTTTCAAATCTAGACTTCATCAGAGCTAAAGTGACCTATGGAGGGGGCAACATTAATGCTATAGTTGGGGAGGGGTGGGAAGCGTGGGGGTAGTGGGTGGAGAAAGGAAATTGATAGTTCATGGGAATGGGATTGTGAGAATGGTAGAACAATGGTGTGTCTAATTGCCAGACTTAAAAGGACAGTAACCAGAATGGGGGGAGGGGAACACATGCTAATAAGACTGTAAGACAGAGGAGCAGAAAGAAAGGGAAGAAATGGTTCTCACTGAGGAGGTGTTGAACTCAATATTAACTCCAGAAGGTTGTAAAGTGCCTAATGTGAAGAAGAGATGTTGTTCCTCCAGTTTGTACTGTGATCCACTGGAACACTGCAACATGCCAAGGACAGACATTGGGCATGTGAGCAGGACTCTGTGTTAAAATGACTGGCCATGGCAAGGTCAGGGTCCTGCTTTACTTAGTCTGACTGACACTGTGACTCCAGAACCACAGCAATGGGACTGAGTTTAGATTAGATTACTTACAGTGTGGAAACAGGCCCTTCGGCCCAACAAGTCCACACCGACCCGCCGAAGCGCAACCCACCCAGACCCATTCCCCTACATTTACCCCTTCACCTAACACTAGGGGCAATTTAGCATGGCCAATTCACCTAAGCTGCACATTTTTGGACTGTGGGAGGAAACCGGAGCACCCGGAGGAAACCCACACAGACACGGGGAGAATGTGCAAATTCCACACAGTCAGTCGCCTGAGGTGGGAATTGAACTGGGTCTCTGGCGCTGTGAGGCAGCAGTGCTAACCACTGTGCCACCGTGCCACCGACTTGTAACTGTTCTCAGAAACAACCCAGCAAGGCAGCAGTGAATTAAACTGAATTGAATAGTGGAATTGGAAATCCACTATTAACAAAAAGTCAAAAGTCAACACCAAATGGACTGCAGATATCGCAGAAGGCAGCTCACCACCACTGTCTCAAGGGCAGTTATTGGTCAGCAATCTGAGAATAAATTACAAAATAACAGGTTGGTCTAATGGCAGCGCATGGCTTTATGGATAGGGCAGAGCACAAGAAACCACAAAAGACCAACCCCAGCCTCAGCGTGTAGCCCCACTACTCCTAGCATCTTCAACAGACTTGGAGGGATTGACAATCAAGTTGATGTAAACCACTCAATCCCAGCACGTCCAGGAGGCCAACAGGGCTAGTTGGGCTGAATGGCCTACTTTCCCATGTTGTGACCAGTCTGTGGCCGCTGGTCCAGTCTACATGGGTCCCGAGTCCTGCCCACTCGGCCTTTTTGAGATGACCTTGTCCACACTGACCTGCTCTTTGACGGTGCTGCTGGGATTATTTAGGAACTGTCTGCAAATGTGGCAGAATCCCCTCATCTGCTTCCTCAGCGACACTTTCACGCTCTGCACAGAAACAAAACAAGCTTTAGACCAGGAGAAAAAAAAAGGGGAACATCCTGTGCCTGCCTTGCATTGTTGCAATTTCCCAGTTAGCTTCTTGAAGGTCATGTCGCCTTCTTTCACCAATGGCAAAAAGGTGTGGAACAGTATCAACACAGCCCACCTGTGAAAGCTGGTAAGCAAGTCTTATGATCACACATTCATTCTATCACTAAGATTACTTACTATCTCCATAACATCACTCAACATTTGTTATTTTCCTTAGATCACAGAGTGTCAAGGAGATATTCAAATATAGGTACAAAGTTCTGAGGAATTTTGGCAATGATAGATATGGAGCAACTGTCTCTACTGGCGGGAGGGATTTGGATATATACTTGAAAAACGTTTCAGGGGTGTGGTAAGGGCTGGGAAGCACAATTCATGGGAAATCTCTTTCAAAAGAATCAGAGCAACTAAGATGGGCCAAATGGCCGCCTTCTGTGCAAATGGAGAGCTGAGCAGTTCATGTTGTATCTTAATAGAGTGAGTATCCCTGTTATATAGTGAAGACATTATAAGCAGGCTACAAAATGGATATAGATAGATTAAATGAGTGCCAAAGATGTGGCAAATGCATTATACAGTGGGATTAAGTGAAATTGTCCATTTTGGTAGGATGATAGGGGAGCATATTATTAACATAAAATATATAGCTGCAGACACTGGAAATAAGAAACAAAAACAGCAATTGCTGGAGAAACCCAAGAGGTCTGGCAGCATCTATGGAGAGAAAGCAGAGTCCAACGTTTTGAGTCCAGTGACTTCTTCTGAACTAATGCTGCCAGACTTGCTGAGCTTCTCCAGCAATTTCTGCTTTCATTGCAGCATTAGTGAAGTTCTGAGATGCAGAGGTATCTGGTGTCCTCAGTCATTTTGCATGAATCACAAAAGGTTAGTCTGCAGGTACTGCAAGTAATTAGGAAAGCTAACAGCATGTTGTTATTTATTCTGAGAGTAATTGAATATACAAGTAGGGAGGTTCTCCTTCGGTTATAATGGTGAGACCACATTGGAGTACTATGTGGAGAATTGTTCACTTGGTTTAGGGAAGGATGTTCAGACAAGGCTTCCTAGACTAAAGGCCCTGGAATCGGAGATGGCTGACCTCCCATAAGGAAAAGCCGAGGCTTACATCTCCTGAAGTTTAGAAGAGTAAGAAAGGGCTGGATTGAAACTGGAGCATGTTTACCGAAGATCAGAGATCAGAACAGTGAAGATTTTACAGACACAGAACCGTTTGGTGAGGTCACGTGTAGCGCAACACGAACACAAAATCTCCAATCTTCAGGTACACCTCCTCCTAGGTGGCCTTTAACATGCACAACAACGCAGAGTCGCTGAGCAGAAACTGCAAGCTTGTGATTTCAAATAATTGGACTATGACCTGGTGTCATGTGAATTCGGACTTTGTAAGCTCCAGTCCAACATTGGCACCTCCACATCAGAAAATTTAATGGGTCGTCCATTTAAACGGTACAGGCATTTTCTTTCTTTCAGAAAGGCATGAGCGTTTGGAACTCCCTTTCTGAAAAGCTGACAGAGTTCCAGAATATTTTTTAAAGCAGGGATAGATACTTTCTTGTCGAGCAAGGAGGCGGAAGGTTATCAGAGGCAGGTGGGAAAATGGATTTGAGTTTGTAATCAGATCGACTATGATTTTACTGAATGGTGGAGCGTTTGTGAGGGGCTGAATGGTCTACTGTTGTTCCTTCTTCATATGTTTGTACAAAATAACGGGGGAAAACTCACATCCTGTACCTTGGAGGAATCACCTTCAGATACTTTCGAGAGCTGCCACATGATGTAATAATAGCTACAGAGGATTGCCTGAACGATGATCTGCAAGAACAGGAAAATACACTGGTAAACATCATTTTTTACATTATATTAAAGGTAAATGGGGCTTCATCAACACAGGTTTGTGATTCATTAAAGTCAGAGCGCATTTTTCTTTCCTTTATAGAATGTGGACATCCCTGTCAAGGCTGGCATTTATTCTCCATCCCTAATTGTCTTAAACTGAGCAGTTTGCTCAGACATTTGCTAAGTCTCCAGCCCTCCATGTGTTAGTTTTGCTTTCACTAACCCGTTTCAGTGTTGGGATCACAGGACCAGCTTGAGCTAGTGTGGTAGAAGGTAATCCATAGAATCCCTACAGTGTGGAAGCAAGCCATTCTGCCCATTGAGTCCACACCGAACCTTCAGAAAGCATCCCACCCACACCCAACCCCCTGTTATCCTGGCATTTGCCATGGCTAATCCACCTAACCTACACATCCCTGGACACTGTGGGCAATTTGGCATGACCAATCCATGTAGCTATGTACATCTTTGGACTGTGGGAGGAAACCCACTAGTCACACAGAGAGGAATGTACAAACTCCACAGACATTCACCAGAAGCTGGAATTGAATCCAGATCCCTGTGGGGCAGCAGTGCTAACCACTCAGACACCATGCTGCCTGGTCTACTCCCTGGTCTAACTAGAAGAAGATTTTGTTGTTAACAAGATATAGTTTACCACATGTTAGCAACTAGTCACATTAATATGAGACACACAGTTCCAGAGATTTCGAGGAGGACTTGCTGTCAGGTTTCACTCCTTCGAGAATCTAAGCTGTTCTGCCCATCATTTCGTAATACATCATCACAGTTGGTGGTTCATCAGGCACTCCTCAATATTAACTCTATCTGCCCCCTTTTTACAATACTTAAGAGTCTACTCACAGCTGGCAAAGTTTAAAAACAAAAGTAAAACAAAGAACTGTGGAAGCAGGAAATCTAAAATTCAGCAGATGTGGCAATATCTGTTGGGGGACTTCAGAGTTAATGTTTCGAGTGCGGCTGTGAAGTATCACTCAACTTAACACATTATGTATTTCTCTCTTGGTTGCCAGAACTGCTGAGTTTCCCCGGCAATTTCTGTTTTTGTTTAAATATAAAATTTCCCCCATTGAAGACTAAGATGAGGAGGAATAATTCCCCCAAAAGAGTCTTGAGTCTCTGGAGCTCCCTTCCCAGAAGGTGGTGCAGGCTGGCTGATTGATTTTTAAGGCAGTGACAGATAGAAGCTTGACCAAGGCAGGGGTCAAAGGTGACGAGTCAGCAATGCTACAGTTGATTGGGAGAGACTGTTTGCAGGTAAAGTGACATCTGGCAAGTGGGAGGCTTTCAAAAGTGAGATAATGAGAGTTCAGGGACAACATGTGAAAGGCAAGACTGGCAGAAGTAGGGAATGCTGGATGACTAGAGATATTGAGGTTCTGGTCAAGAAAGAGAAGGAGACAGACATCAGGTGTACACAACTGGAAGCAAGTGATTACCCTTGAGGAGTATAGGGAGTATAGGTGTACACTTAAGAGGGAAAACTCTGGTGCGGCCACATTTGTAGTATTGTGTACAGTTCTGCTCACCGCATTATTGGAAGGATGTGGAAGGTTTGAAAAGGGTTCAGAGGAGATTTACTAGGCTATTACCTGGTATGGAGGGAAGGTCTTATGAGGAAAGGCTGAGGGACTTGAGGCTATTTTCATTAGCGAGAAGAAGATTGAGAGGCGACTTAATTGAGACATATAAGATAATCAGAGGGTTAGATAGGGTGGACAGGGAGAGCCTTTTTCCTTGGATGGTGATGGCTAGCATGAGGAGACATAGCTTTAAATTGAGGGGTGATAGATATAGGACAGATGCCAGAGGTAGTTTCTTTACTCAGAGTTTAATTCTGATAAAATGCAAGGTTCTGCATTTTGATAAGACAAACCAGAGCCTCTCCTCTCAACCTTGTAGGGGCATGGAACGCACTGCCTGTAACAGTAGTAGATTCGCCAACTTTAAGGGCATTTAAATGGTCATTGGATAGGCATTTGGACGAGAATGGAATTGTGTCGGTGAGATGGGCTTCAGATTGGTTTCACAGGTTGGTGCAATATCGAGGGCTGAAGGGCCTGTACTGCGCTGTAATGTTCTATGTTCTATAAAATCAAGAAGGCAAAAAGGGGACATGAGATAGCTTTGGCAGATAAGATTAAGGAGAATCCAAAGAGATTCTACAAGTAGATTAAGAGCAAAAAAGTGACGAGGGAAAGAATAGGGCCCCTTAAAGATCAATATGGCCATCCATGTGTGGAACCACAGGAAATGTGTGAGATCCTAAATGGATATTTCACATCAGTATTTCCTGTAGCGTAAGGCATGGAAGCTAGGGAACTCAGGGAAATAAATAGTGAGGTCCTGAATAGGGTCCACATTAGAGAAGAGGAGGTGTGAAAGGTCTTATAATGCATAAAGGTAGATAAATCCCTCGGACGTGACAAAGTGTATCCCAGGACAATGTGGGAAGCTAGGGAAGAAATCATGGGGCCCCTGGCAGTGAAATTTGTATCATTGGCAGCTGGAAGCCTGGAGGGTGGCTAATGTTGTGCCTTTATTTAAAAATGTCTGCAAGGAAAAAAAGACAGGGAGCTACAGACCGGTGAGCCTGAAATCAGTAGTGGATAAGTTGTTGGAGGTGATTCTGAGAGACAGGATCTACATGCATTCGAGAGTCATTCTGGTTTTGTGCGTGGGAAATTGTGTCTCACAAACTTGATTGAGTTTTTTTGAAAAAGTGACCAAGAAGATAGCTGAAAGCAGAATGGTAGGCATTGTCTACATGGACTTTAGCAAGACCTTCGACAAGATTCTGCATGGTAGACTGGTTAATAAGGTCAGATCACATGAGATCCAGGGAGTGCTAGCCAATTGTATACAAATTTGGCTTGACAGCAGGAGACAGAGGGTGGTGCTAGTGGGTTGTTGTTCAGACTGGAGGCCTGTGCCCAGCAGTGTGCTGCAAGGATCCGTGCTGGGTCCATTGCTTTTCGACATTTATATAAATGATTTGGATGAGAACATAAGAGGTATGGTTAGTAATTTTGCAGGTGACTCCAAAATTGGTGGCATAATAGACAGTGAAGAAAGTTGTCTAAGAGTACAATAGGATCTTGATCAACTGGACCAGTGGACAGAGGAGTGGCTGATGGAGTTTAATTCTGATAAAATGCAAGGTCCTGCATTTTGATAAGACAAACCAGAGCCTCTCCTCTCAACCTTGTAGGCAGGTTGCCACAGTTTCCTATTTGGTAAAGGAGCAATTTTTCTCTCCCACTAGGAAGGCAAGGAATCCAGGTGGAGGCTGGATGAAGTCACAAAGGGGTGTTGAACTGACCACATAAAGGGTGTTAATTGATGACAAGTCAAGGAGATGTATCTTCTCACCCAGAATGTAGTCAATGAGGTCATGTGAACCAGGTGAGCATCTCCAGGGGCATAAAAAGAATCTGATCATTCTGCCCGATCTGGGTAATGGAAGCAGACTAAGAATTGTTTTGAAATCCTGAAAATTCTCTCAGAACTACGAGAATGAAGCTGGGGTGGGAGATTAATCGAATAGCTCCCAGTGCAGGTATGATGGGCTGAATGGCCAACTTCTGCCCTGAATGACTTTTTGTGGCCCTCTTGCTGGAGGTGGTGTGGAGATTTCATACTCATGTCTTGTGAATGTAGAATCAGAGATAAATGAACATGCAGCTACAGCAAGCGATTTGTAAATCAAATGATAGGTGGCTAAGGAATTGGAGTATTGAGGTAACCTACTGCATTTACATGGAGCCATAGTGAGACTGCACCTGGTCTACAGCTTTGGTTTCTTAACCTAAGAAAAGACTTAGAACGAATGCAACAAAGACTCCTAAACTGATGCCTGGAATACAGGGGTTATCTTATAGAGAGAGATCGAGAGACTGCGCCTATTCTGTAGAATGTAAAAGAATGAGAGGCACCCTTATTCAAACCTATAAAATTATTAAGCAAGTTGGGGGCCAGTTAGGTCAGTTGGCTAGACAGTTGGTTTGTGGTCCAGAGTGACACCAACAGTGTGGGTTCAATTCCAACATCACCTGAGGTCACTATGAAGGACTCTCCTTCTCAACCTCACCCTTCACCTGAGATGTGGTGACTCTCAGGTTAAACCACCCAGTCATGTCTCTAATAAGAGATCAGCTTTATGGCCTAGTAGGACTATGCCTATGTACCTTTACTCAGGGTAGATTTTCTTTTAATTGTTCATTCGTGGAATGTGGGCGTCACTGGCTAAGCCAGCTTTTATTGCCTGTCCCTGTTAAGAGTCAACCACATTTCTGTGGGTCCCAAGCCACCAGGTAAGAATGGCAGTTTCCTTCCCTAAAGAGCGTTAGTAAACCGGATGGGTTTTCCCCCAACAATTGACAATGGTTTCACGGTCACCATGGGACTGCTAATTCCAGATTTCTTTTAATTATTGAATTCAAATTCCACCATCCCGCCGTGGCAGAAATCAAACCCAGGTTCCCAGTACATTACCTGAGTCTCTGGATTAATAGTATAGCAGTCATGCCACTAGGCCATCACTTCACCTATCTTGGGAGATCTGAGAGTAGATACTGGGAAAATGCACCCCCTAGTGGGGAGTCTAAATCTAGTAGTCAGAATCTCTGAGGAGAAAGGGGCTGTGAATCTTTGGAATTCTCTACTCTGCAGGGATTTGGATGCTCCATTGTTGAGTGTATTCAAAACAAAGAATGATAGCATTTTAAGATACCAGCAGAATTAAGGAATATCGGAACAGGGTTGTGAGGTCAGTCTGTATAGATCAGCCATGACCCTCATAGAACAACAGAATCACAGAACTGGACTGCAGCAGTTCAAGAAGGCAGCTCAACACCACCTTCTCAAGCCCAGTAGAGATGGAGGCAATAAATGTTGGCCTAGTCCTATAAGAAAATAAAAAATGTTGTTATGGTGCAGAAGAGGTCATTTGGCCAATGTGCCTGCACCAGCTCTATGAATGAGCATCTTCACCTACTGCTCATCTTCTGCCTCTTCCCCCTACTCTTGCACAAAATTTCTATCCAAATAATTATGCAATGCCCTCCTGAATACCACCACCTGAATGGTGAGGCAGACTGGAAAGGCCAAATGGCCTACTACAATTTCTGATGTTCTTATGATCTTTGAGTTACTGATAGGAGCACACAGACAGAGTTTGTGTTGCCCTGTGGTACATGTCAAATGTACCAACAACATCAGGACCTTCCCCATTATCTAAGGGCTGGCTTCAAATGTGTCCCCATTTGTTCAATATTGTCCTTAAAGCCTTTCACAATCTCTTCCTCAACACCAACATCTCCCAGTGGATTCATTCCTCACTCAAGAGCAATGCAGATTTAACCTGCCCTATTCTAGAGAGTTTCTCTGACTCTTTCTATTACAGGGAGCACACTGTACAATATCAATCAAAGAGCATCATATAAATCACATTACAACTCATGTTGACTATCAGTTTGAGGGTGAAATTGCTTCACATCTGTTGGAGACTGAAACAATTACAACATTTAAAACAAATCTGGATGGGTATATGAGTAGGAAGAGTTTAGAGCGACAGGGGCCAAGTGCTGGCATTTGGGACTAGATTAATTTAGGATATCTGGTCGGCATGGACAAGTTGGACCGAAGGGACTGTTTCCGTGCTGTACGTCTCTATGACTCGATGACTCTAAGTTGAAACACAGGATTGGCATATAAAGTCAGTGAATTAACAAGTAAGATAGATGTATATGTTCTATGAGGGATGGTCGTAGTACCAGTCCATGTCTCACCTGTTCAGGCACGTTTCCATTCTCCAAGGCTCTCTTCAGCAGTTTGCAGGTGTTGTTTAACAGATTCCATCGAGTTATATCATGAGCGCTGAAATAGTGCAGAAAATGGAATTTGCCACCTTATTAGAAAGCTGACCTCTCACGTTCCCTTTCATACCAGGCTTACACTTATTGCAGCAAAACCAGCACCAATAGCACTGTGGGACAGGAGCACACAAACTCAAATCCTTTCCAATCAGTTTTCCAAAGGGAATTGGATCAATGCTTGGAGGAGAAAGCAAAATGACAGAACGGAGGAGAATATGTGGGGGGGGAGGGTTTAACACGCTTCAAAAACAGAACACCGATGGGTGTCTGTTTGTGCTTTATCTTCATTCATTCACAGATGTGGGGATCACTGACAAGACAAATATTTATTATGCTTCAGACAAATGTTTGGGTTTTGGGGTTTTTGCTGAGGGAAGTTAAACATCAACTACATTGCAATCTGGATTGACAAAAAGCATTGTCCATAAAAGAATGGCAGATTTCCTTCCCGAAAGAACATGAGTAAACCAGACTGCATAGTTTTTCAACAAATTGAATTTAATCTCAAATTCAAGGATCATTAAGTCCTGGCCTCTGAATTACTACCCAGTAAAATTACCACAATGTTAGTTTAACCGCTATACTAGTTCAGGATTTTATGAATGAGAACAAGCTAAAAAATCAGATCTCACATATGAGAAAAAATGGCCACTCACAAGGAAGAAGTGACTCACAATATCCTGAAGAGAAAAGATCTTCAAGAATGAAAATCAGAATAAAGTAAATAAACACCCACCAAGAGCAGAGGGAAAGCAGATATCACAATGCATGGCAACAGAGTGCACATGGTTCAGTCATTTTAAGCTGAGATAGAACTTGCTTCCCATCCAGTGAAGAGATAAATGTAACGTAGATAATGTGCATGTAATGCATGAATTGGGAATAGGAGCAGGAGAAGACCTGTGGGCCTCTTGAGACCATTCCGCCATTCAATAAGATCATGCCTGATCTGATTACTCCTCATTCCCGCCTCTCCAGTCTTTAATTGAATTTCTCTATTGCAGAGGGAAACATAGCAACACACATCTTTTCAAACAGCTTCCAGTTACATGAGCCATCAATTACCACTGCTAAATGTCTCACTTACTTATGGAAGGTCGTGATTCTTTTCAATGCACACCACATCTGGTAAGACTCTGTGTCACCAAACTGGCCTCCCTGTTGTACAACAGATCATAATGTGAATAACTAAAAGGTTACAGCATCAGAGTCAGCACCGAAGGGTCAGTATTACCGACTCACTCGAAGAAAAGGAGGGCATTCTTTTGTGGCATTATCCTATTATTCCTCATTCAACCAAATGCCAGCTAAAGTGCAGATTCATAGGTCAGTGACTGTCTACAGGATGTCACTGCTGCAGAATTACTGTCAGGTTTCTTGACACAAACACAGTCATTGCCTTTCTAAAAACACTTCATTGCATTGTGCCTTGAGACATTGTGACAGTGTGGTCCTAAATGCCTACCATGGCCTCCTGCAACCAGTGGGCACCATATGGGATAGTGTATGTGGTGAACACTGTAAATAGTCTCATTTAATTGCTATGATTCCTTTGTTTCTCATGGTCTAGTTCTTCAACACTGTTACGACACAGGGTAAACCCTCCTGCTCAATTTAAACCAGCAACACAGAAAAGGTTTATCCCATCCAATAATCTGTGAAAATTCGAGAGGCCAAGAACTATTTAAAGTAAAAATTAGCAACTTTATTTCTTAAAGTATAACAGAGAATAATTAACTAATAACTATTTACAACTCCTTCCTCTAACTTACATTTTATCTTCCCTTCTATAATATTAGTCTGACAAAACTTAAGATTTACCAAAAATCCAAATTTTCAAAACTAGCCAGATGTCGAATTTTCTCTAGTACCTTCCTCAGTCTTCTTTTCTTCTCCTTAGGGATTTCCATTTCACAGGTTACTGATTGATAAAGGTACCTTTAAGAGAGCTATTCTCTGGGCAGTCTGCAGATGCTGATGCCTTGGTTGTTCTCTTCCCAACTCTTTAATTTCCCCAGTCTTATACCCCCAAAGCATTGGATTGTGTCATTGGTTTTTAAGATTGTCAATATACTAAATTCAAACTTGATTGGAGTTTGGTATTTTCGGGGGTTTAATTTAAACCAATTGGCATAATTCAAATTTGTTTTGTCATCTCCAGGCAACCAGCTAATCGAGTTGTTCAACCAAATGTTACATTATATCTTATTCGAAACACTTGGTGCTGTGTCAGGCATTTCTGCTAGCTTTTAACTCTCTTAAAGACACAGTACCCCTTACACCTTCATAACAACATGCAGCAAAGGAGGACAGCTGGACTGTCACTTTCCAGGGGGACTATGTTTCTACTGAGGAGTCTTGTGTTCCTGTAACGCCAATCAGCATCTCAGGCTCAAACAACTTAAACTATGAAGTTTATTCCAAAATGTGGTAAATGGCTGTTAGATATTCTCTGGATAGTTTATCTTCAATGATATTATCATAACATGAAGAGCACTGTCTTATAAAGTTTCTCAGGTTATATGTTCCAAGTTAACTTCACTTCCATTTTGTAATGATGTGGAGGAGCCAGTGTTGGACTGGGGTGAACAAAGTTAAAAAAATCATATCACCAGGTTATAGTCCAACAGGTTTATTTGGAAGTTCCAAATGAACTTGAAGTATAACGTGGCATTGTATGATTTTTTATTTTGTCGGGCTATGATGATAGACTGAGAGTAGTATGGATCTTACAGCTGCTCCTGAGGCTTAGTTATCCGTTACATAATAAGAAACATTTGGAGGGATAGGGACCAACCACAGGTGGGACTAGTTTAGTTTGGGATTCCAGTTGGCAATGGACTAGTTGGATCAATGGGTTTGTTTCTGTGCTGTATGACTCTAAAACTCTATGGAGAAAGTGACTCTATGACTAACTATAAAGTCCTCCAGGTTTTGGGAGAATCTCTATTCCCAGCTGTAACTTGGATTCCCAAGTATTTCTCAGAGATAAAGGGATGGGAGATCATTTCTGGTTTGGGTTTTGGTTGACTCTGAAGCAACTCATTGACTCCTTATGAGCTCTTTTTTTTTTATTTTTATCATACATTTGTCGAATATGGATATCACAGGCCAGGCCAGCATTAGTGCCCATTGCTCACTGCCCTTGAGCAGGTGGTGGGCTGCCTTCTTGAACTGACACAGTCCTTGGGAACGAAGTGCTGTTTGGAAGAGAGGTCTAGGAATTTAACCCAAGTACCCTGAAGGCATGGAGGTATATTTTGAAGTCAGGGTGGTGAGTGACTTAGAGAGGAACTTGCAGGTGGTGGTGTGCTATGTATCTACTGCCCATGTCTTTCCAGTTTGCAGAGATTATGGGTTTGAAAGGTGCTAACAATGGAGTCTTGGAGAGTTACATATGCTACACTCTGCTGCTACTATCTGCTAGGGGTGGAGGTAATGAATATTTACAGTAGTGAATGGGGTGACAATCAAACAGCTACTTTGCCTTGGATGGTATTGAGTTTCTTGAATGTCACTGGAACTGCATCCATCCAGGCAAGCAAAGAATGTGCCATCATGTTCCAGATTTGTGGGCATACAGATGGTGGACAGGCTTTGGCAATCAGGAGGCGAGTTACTCTCCGTCTCTGAACTGCTCCTTCAGACACTGTATTTATACAGCTCGTCCAGTTCAGTTTCTGGTCAATGGCAACCCCAGGATGTTGTTGATAATAGTGATATTATAGAGTCATTGAGATGTACAGCATGGAAACAGACCCTTCGGTCCTAGATTATCTCTTGCTAGAGATAGTCATTGCCTAGCACTTGCATGATGTGAGTGTCACTCTCCAGCTATCAGCCCAAGCCTGAATATTATCCAGGTCTTGCTGCATTTGGACCTGGACTGTTAGAGTACATGAGGTGTCATGAATGATGCTGAGTATTGTGCAATTATCGGTGACCATCTGTCTCTGACCTTATGATGAAGGTTATTGGTGAAGCAGTTGAAGATGGTTGGGCCTGGGACACTACTCTGAGGAACTCCTGCTGGAGCTGAGATGACTGACCTCCAACAACCACAATCATTCTCTTCAAAACTCCAGGTATGACTCCAGCCAGTGGACACACTGCTCCCCTCCAGCCCCGATTCCTATTGACGCCAGTTTTGTTAGAGCTCCTCTCTTTGAAAGTTTGTCCTAATCTGAAGCTGTTTTGAATGAACCTGTTCAGAGATATTATGACACATCTCTGGAGCAAGACAGACTTGAACCCAGACCCTCTGGCTCAAAGGCAGGGACACTACCGCTGCATCACAAGAACCCTAACTTGCTAGGGCTCCCTGATGCCACATCCAGCCAAATGTGGCCTTCATGGCAAGAGCAGTGACCCTTGGTTTCTGCTCCTCTTGTCTGTGTTTTTAATTCATTTTAGGTTAGCCATACTGTACCTGCAGTTTAGCTGGCATGCTATAAAGGTGAGAAATAGAAAAGGTAAAGGCCATACCTTGTGGAGGAAGTCCCTCAGCACCCTGTTGAATCTGGTCACCAGCTGGTCAAACAGTTGATGCTTTGCAGAATCTACTTGGTCCTGAGTAGCCCACTCTTCATTACTGAGAACAAGGTACGTCTTCGAACAGAACTCCAGGACTTCAGAATCTGTCTGTTCCTCTACAATTTCCTTCAACTGCTTCAGTAAGGTGTCCAAATGCTGTGAATTCCAAAAGAAACATCACCTCGTGGAAGATCAGCAAAATTCCCAATAACAAACCCTTTGAGAAACCGGCCCCAGAATTTGCTGCCAAAGTGATGGTGAATCTAATAGCTTATAATAACTCATTTATTATGAAACATGTAAATCACCCAGCAACACGGAGAACTTGAGGACTGCAGATGCTGGAGATCAGAGTAAAGAGTGCGGTGCTGGAAAAGCACAGCAGGTCAGGCAGCATCCGAGGAGCAGGAGAATCGACTTTTCGGGCATAAACGTCGATTCTCCTGCTCCTTGGATGCTGTCTGACCTGCTGTGCTTTTCCAGGACCACACTCTCGACTCCGATCACCCAGCAACCTCTAGCAAGGAAGATATGTCCTGTTAATTACAACTTGTCACGATTTGCTGAAGAATTTGTGGCTGTCCAGCACGAACCTCACCAAAAAAAGCAACAGCTTGCCTTCAACCTCTGGGTGAAGTTCATCAAATTGCTGCAACTACACACCAGTTACCAACTAAACCCACCACAAAAAGCCAGCTCCAGTGCTTCACAGAGAGAAAGTACCTTTTAAAATGAGACTTATGTTCCTGCAACACCATTAAACCTCTCAACCGTAGAAAGGGAACAACTTAAACTGTGGATGCTCATTCATATAGGAAATAAATTGTTGCTAGAGATGCTTAAATATTTAAGTAATAAATTCTGCTTCTAAATTTATTCTGCATCATTGAAGAGCATTGTCTAATTTTAGGAATAACCTTTTTGCTCATATCACCACAAAATGAAAAGTACGCTCATACTTAGCCATCCAGACTCCCTCCAAGTGTCAGGAAAATCTAAAAGATTTTGTCAATGTCATATTATTTTACATTGTACTGGTTTAGTTAACGTAAGTATGTTTTTAATATAGTGACTGACCATAAGGCAGTAAAATGTAACTGGCCAGCAAATTGACGAGCATTGTGTCAGTGGAGTTAACTAGCAGCCTCTGCAACAAGCATACAATTCCAAACTCTATAGTTCTTCCTCACAATCCCTTGGATCTTCTCCCGATCTTTTAGCCAAGTTTTTATACACCACCAAAGACAGCATAACTTCCCTTTTCATCTCCGCATCTCCAGCAGTTTTCAGCTTTGATGCAGATTTTACATTTACCTCGTGCTGGGTGAAACTCATCTTGTTATTAAACTGATGGGTGTTATGTGCCTACTTAAACATTACTACTGACCAGGGTTAAAGGTCCTGGGAACAAAGAATTCAGACATTGTGTAATGAGACTTGATTTCAACATGGTGAAGATGCAAGAAAAAGGCAGTACACAGAAACTGAGCAAATAGGAGCAGGAGTAAGCTATTCATCCCTTCAAGGGATTCCTGGTGAAGGGCTTTTGCCAGAAACATCAATTTTCCTGCTCCTCAGATGCTGCCTGACCTGCTGTGCTTTTCCAGCACCATTCTAATCTAGACTCTGATCTCCAGCATCTGCAGTTCTCACTTTCACCTATTCATCTCCACAAGCCTGCCCTGCTATTCAATATGATCATGTTTGATCAGTACAGTGTTCCCACTTTCTCCTAGTACTCTTTGATTCCTTTAGCTCTAAGTATTGAATCAAACTCCTTCTTGAAAATCTTCAATGTTTTGACCTCAACCACTTTCTGTGGCAGAGAATTCCAAAGGCTCACCATTCTCTGGGCAGACATTTCTCCTCATCTCAGTCCTAACTGACTCACCCCATATCCTTAGAATGTAACTCCTGGTTCTGGACTCTCTGGTCATTGGGAACATCCGATAACAGTAGACTGGAACTGGACAGTGCACTTATAATGTATGGGGAATAGGAAGAATGAGAGGAGTACAGATCAAAACAGAATTGATAAAGTCAACATAGATAACAACAGAATGACATTGGAGGCCAGAGGTGAGAGAAATATCATTTATCAGAATTTTGCTGTGATAGGTTTCTGTGCGATTTGATGTATACATAAAAGAGTGGGCGATGGGGGATTGTGAATGGTAAGGGAGAAGATGGGAGTTCTAAATGAGACAGCAAGGTATCATATCAGGGCTGACAGACCAGCTGTAAAGAAGATTGCTGTTCAGATAATTCATTGCCATTGACAATGTGAGAGTTCTATTTGAACTATTTGTCAAAAGAAATTTGTGTTACAGACAGCAAGAAGCTGGAAAGCTGAACTGAATGGACGGAAAAGTTGAAAACCTTCATGAAACCTTTGGTTCCTCTCACTAACCTTTGACCTAAAGAATGCCAGGTCATTCCAGGGTTGAATACATCTTCCCCCTTTGGGTCTGCTGGGCTGTCCAACAGTAAAATGTATCATTGAATAGACAATCACTTCACTCATCTTCAAAACCTTTCCAGTCTCTGCCTACATTATAAATGTTACTAATTTATTATCTCCCCTTTTCTCCTCCTACCTGCTCTTCCCTATAAATATTCCACTCAACACCTCCTTTCATTTTTACCATGCCATCTTCCGCCCCACGTTATGAAAAACCATTCCCTATTCCTTTAATTTCTCTTCACATTTTTACAATCTTTATTTTAGTCACTTAAGATGTTCCTTTAACTGCACACATATTTACTCCTTTAACTCATTATTTATCAGTAACAAAGTGATGGCATTGGCTGGCTCACCTTTTCTAGCTGTGCCGTACAATAACCCTCCAGGTCAAAGTACTGAGGTATTTGCAGAAGGTTGACTGTAATTACTTTCTCTCCATCAGCAGAATACTGCAGAATTAAAAAAAAGAATACAGCAGAATTAACTAAATCCAATTTTCTTCCAGTTGCACAACAGACTCAATCTCTTATTAAATAGCTTCAAGGGTCTTAAATACCATTTTACTCTTCACTTCTATCCAATTTGCTTTGCCTTCCAAACTCCTGAAGACATCAGGTTTGAGGCTCCTCAGGTGAAGCAGCTGGCCATATTTTGTTTTGTTTTAATTCCCTGATGATCACTGGCAAGGTCAGCTTTTATTAGCAATCTGTAATTGTCCTTGACTTGTGAGTCACTAGACCATTTCAGAGGGCAGTTAAGAGTCAACCACATTGCTGTGGGTCTAGAGTTAAAACAAGGGCTGCAGATGCTAGAAACCACAGTCTAGATTAGAGTGGTGCTAGAAAAGCACAGCAGTTCAGGCAGCATCTGAGGAGCAGGAAAATCCTTTGGTTCCTTTCACTAATCTTTGACCTAAAGAATGCCAGGTCATTCCAGGGTTGAATACATCTTCCCCCTTTGGGTCTGCTGGGCTGTCTAACAGTAAAATGTTTCATTGGATAGACCTGATGAAGGGCTTTTGCCTGAAACGTTGATTTTCCTGCTCCTCAGATGCTGCCTGAACTGCTGTGCTTTTCCAGCACCACTCTAGAGTGGTGTCTAGAGTCGCATGTAGGGCAGACCAGGTAAGGATGGCAGATTCCTTGCCTTAAAAAGGTCTTTAGTGAACCAGATGGGTTTTTAGTCTGGTGGCACCGTACCTGAAATATAAATTCAAAACTTTTAATTAATTAAATTTGAATTCCACCAGCTGCCACGGTGGGATTTGAATCCATGTATCCTGGGCCTCTGGATTATTAACACAATCACCTTCCTCTCTCTGAAAAGGACTGTAGACATGGCTTGTGCACACTCAAGGAGTGGGATAATTCCAGCAGGACCACACACCCTGTATTTCAGAATGGGAACAAGACAACAGCTTCAGGTTTTAGAGATCCCAGACTGCACTCCTGCCAGACGGCAGAACAACAACAACTTTCATTTATATAACACTAATAAAAAGTGCCAAGGTGTTCCCAGGAAAACAAAATATGACACCAAGCCCTATGAGGTCAGATGAGCAAAAGCTTGTCTAAAGAGGCAGGTTTTCAGGAGTTTTTTTAAAGGGGGAAGGCTAGACAGTGAGTTCAGGGTAATAAGAGAGTATTGGCATCTCTTGAACTGAAGACATGACCACTGTGGGGGGATTTCAAGACTGGGGACATATTTTTAAGCTGGGAGGAGAAAGATTTTAAAAAGGAATGGGGGCAATTATTTTGCAAAAAGAGTGGTTTGTGTGTGGAATGACCTTCCAAAGGAAGTGGTGGATGGAGGTACAATTACAAGATATACAAGTGTCTAAAAGATATTTAGGTAAGTACATGAATAAGAAATCTTTGGAGGGTTATGGGCCACACGCAGGCAGATGGCACTAGTTTAGTGTGGGATTATGGTCAGTGGGGACTAGTTGGACCGAAGGGTTTGTTTCCATGTTGTATGATTATATGACTCTATTTACAATTGGAAGTGCTCATGAGGCCAGAATTAGATGAGCACAGATATTTTGGAGTGTTCACAGGAAGGGGTGAGTCCACAGATGCCTTTGAAAAAAAAGGAATGAAAATTTTAAAATCTAAATCTTACTTGGCTGGAAGCTAATGCAGGACAGTGAGCACAGAGTTCTCACCAGAAGATTCTGGGGTTTTACATTGTACAGTGGTCGTGCAGAGAGAATCGGTACATTTCAAGATGTGTTTTAAAATTGTCAAATTTGCTCAGGGTACCCTGCAGACCTTCCAAGAAAGAAACTCTCATGTTTACTTTGTTCAAACTGTACCAGGTAACGTAATGGCCAAATTGATCAGAGAGTGAGGCCAAGAATTCTGTCTCTAGTTCACCTTGAAAATACTAAATACTGTATCCACTATAGGTGCATGCCCAAAAACATTCAATCGTAAATCGCCAGAAAATCCTGGGGCCACAAGGGGATGGGTATGGGGGAACAATCACCTGAAATAAGTAGACTCACTCTCTTGCTCTTCCCACTGAAGAACTTCCCCTCGAGCAGGACCTCAAAAACCTGTCCCATTGATTCACACTGGACTTTGATTATGTAGGAAGCCCTTCCTCACCATTAATGCCTGAACACAGCCATTTTTACCATGCCAGTCTCAGTCGATGCTGGAAGCATTTTTTTTAAACTGTGAAATTAAACATTCTCTCCTTACTGAATGCTCCTACACATTTTGCAGATGGCATTTAGTTGTTACTATTTGCAATGAGCTACCAGAACAGGTTTTGCAAGAAGATTCAATTGGCGCTTTGAAAAGGGATTTGGCTACACATCTGAAATAAAAAATCAAAAGGAGAAAGTTTGGGGGGTGGAATGTTGAGGATAATGGACTGAATTGGAGACGTGGGTGTGATGGTGGGAGCAGCCTCTGACTGCGCTATTAGATTATGTGCTTACAGATCAGGGCTCAGGCATTGAAGCATGGTTAATCAGCCAACCCATTGTCGAGTGATGGAATGTTACAGCCCTCTCGTTTGCTCAGCTGTAATACTCAACATAGAGTGGGAATTTGATCATGGTATACTCGGAGTTCTGTGGCTCATGAACACCTTTACCAAGTAGGTCAACTTCAAGGAAATACAATTGGAAAAACCAGGAGGCACAGTCCAGCATAGAGGGCCTCACGTACCTTAGCTAAAAGCTGTGGAAGTATCGCGAAGAAATGTTCAGTGAGCTTGGCCCGATCATCAATCTGCGATTTTCTCTCTTTCGTCATTTGAATCTAGAAGAAAATCCCCAGCAAAAGGCAGATAAATCCACTGTAAGGCTACATGTGTCAGATAGAGCCGTTTTTAAACATTTACCTCCACTCACCAGGGCTTATTTTGCAATGTCAATACAAGATCAATGTCAAAGCAGTACCTCATTAACCATCCTTGGGAAGTGATCAGAGATTTCGGGAAGGAAAGGGAATGGGAGCAGGATCCAGGCTTGTGCTATGGATCCACTGATATAAATACCCACAGTTTCACAGCAGTGGTAACAGTGAACAAGAAATAGACGTGTATTTGCAAACATATTGAAGAATCAAAGTGGGGTGATAGAATTATGAATTATGCAGTATTATGAAAGGCAGCACGGTGGTTAGCACTGCTGCCTCACAGCACCAGGGACCCGGGTTCGATTCCAGCCTCAGACAACTGTCTGTGTGGAGTTTGCACATTCTCCCCGTGTCTGCGTGGGTTTCCTCTGGGTGTTCCAGTTTCCTCTCAAAATCCAGAGATGTGCAGTTTAGGTGAATTAGCCATGCTAAATTGCCCATAATGTTCCGGAATGTGTAGGTGCATTAGTCAGGGGTAAATATGGGATAATAGGGTGGGTTACTCTTTGGAGGATCAGTGTGGATTTGTTGGGCCGAAGGGCCTGTTTCCACACCGCAGAGATTCTATGATTACACAGGACATACTGCATAGAAACACAAGTCCCTGCACGGTTCATGGTCCACTCAATCTTCCTCTCATCTTTCCCATCTAAATCTGCCATCTATTCCCTTCTCCATCCTCTGCTTGGTTAGCTTTGCTTTATCTTCATCTATATTATTTGTTTCAATCACTTCCTCTGGCCACAGCTTCCAAATTCTCACCACGCAGCGACGTTGTGCCTTACATCTGTTCAAACAGTAACCATTTGCACTGTTTTTCTTATCTTCTAGACTTCCCAATTAGAGTCATAGAGATGTACAGCATGGCAACAGACCTTTCGGTCCAACCCGTCCATGCTGACCAGATATCCCAACCCAATCTAGTCCCACCTACCAGCCCCCAGCACATAACCCTCCAAATCCTTCCTATTCATATACCCATCCAAATGTTGTAATTGTACCAGCCTCCACCACTTCCTCTGGCATCTGATTCCATACACATAACACACTCTGTGTGAAAAAGTTGCCCCATAGGTCTCTCTTATATCTTTCCCCTCTCATCCTAAACCTATGCCCTCTAGTCCTGACTCCCTGACCCCAGGGAAAAGACATTGGCTATTTATCCTATCCATGCCCCTCACAATTTTGTAAACCTCTATAAGGTCAAACCTCTGCCTCCGACGCTCCAGGGAAAACAGCCCCAACCTGTTCAGCCTCTCCCTGTAGCTCAAATCCTCCAACCCTGGTAACATCCTTGTAAATCTTTTCTGAACCCTTTCAAGTTTCACAACATCTTTCCAATAGGAAGGAGACCAGAATTGCACGCAATATTCCAACAGTGGCCTAACCAATGTCCTGTACAGCCGCAACAT
>NC_057715.1:104341394-104352148 GCF_004010195.1 Chiloscyllium plagiosum | reverse complement strand
AGATCCTGTTGTAATCTAAGGTAACCTTCTTCGCTGTCCACTACACCTCCAATTTTGGTGTCATCTGCAAACTTACTAACTGTACCACTTATGCTCACATCCAAATCATTTATAATAAGTCTTTTACTAAAAAGTTGTCAGAAAAGCACCCTTCTACCATAATGTTTGGAGATTTAATATCGTCTCACTGTTCACTCATCACCTAGCTGATGAAGGAGCAGCACTCAGAAAGCTAGTGCTTCCAAATAAACCTATTGGACTATAACCTGGTGTTGTGTAATTTTTAACAAAGACAACTGAAGTATCAACAATCATGCCATTGTACAAAATAAAACAACAGGAACCAAAGTATACCAGCAATTGTAGTACAGTTTTGTATTATCCCTCATATTCAACCATTGTATTTAGGTTTTAGTCTCTGTTACATTATTACATTCTTCCAAACTGGCTTAGCAACTATACTGTCATGCATATGACCCACAGTGTGATATTACTCACTTACTACAGTACATTTTTGTTATGAACCAGACCAAACCTCCTCAAAATATATTTAAAAGATAGCCTAGACCTTTTCTTTACTATTTATTTTAAAGGTAAGCGTAAAGAATTGTGTTTCAGATACAATTCAATTGGTCAAACTACTCTAAGCAAAATGCACTTTATTTTTACACTTCAGTTAATGTACAGACATAAAAAGAAAATAATTGACTTAACTGTAACACTATCAAAATGCTTAACTTAATAATATATTAACCAAAACTAATTAACTGTTCCAATATAGTGACAGAGAGAGGAATAAGAGCTTCCACATCCAGCTTCAAGCCCCCAGCAACTGCTGAAAACTAAAACTAAAAACCCTGGTTTGGTCAGAACTTGACCTCACCCACTCAGGCTGCTTCTAATGTTCCAACTTTAATCTTACCAACGTAGTCTTCAATTCCTTTCTCTCTCTCTCTCAGCTCCCACTTAAACCCACCGATACAATTTGTCTCAGCTATTCCTTCTAACAGCATGATTCACTTGCTGGATTGAAAGGTTTCTCCTCATTTCTCCACTGGATTTAGTAGAGACTGTCTTATATTTTTGATATTTACAGATATCCTCTCAAACCCCCTTCATAATTAAAGACCTTCCAGCAGAAACCGCTCTACAGAAGACAATCCAGCCAATTCAGTCTATCCTATTCTTTAAGATATAGTCTGTAACACACAAGCCACAACGGTGTATCCAAAGGACCCTCTGTATTATGGAAAAGCATCTGGATTCTGCTCGCCAACTTAATAAAGTATTGGACATCTCAGAAGCAAATTTACATCTATAGGAAATAAGAATAAGCGTAGGTTGCTTGGCCTTTCAAGCCTGCTTCGCCATTTAATAGGGGGATCATGGCTGATCCAACATTCCTCACGTCGACTTTTCTGCATTTTCCCCATTACCCTTGATTCCCCCACTGATGAAGAATCTACGTCAGCCTTCAATATAAACAACTACTCAGCTCCCACAATTCTCTGTGACATAGAGTTCCAAAGACTCTCAACTCTCTGACAGGAGAAATTCCTCCTCATCTGTCTTAAATTGACCACCCCTTTATTCTGAGACTGTCCCCTCTGGTCCTAGACTCTTCCATGAGGGGAAACATCCTCTCAGCATTTACTTTGTCAAGTCCATTAAGGATCCTGTATGTTTCAATGAGATCACCTCTCATTCTTCTGAACTCCAGTACAGTGCCAACCTGTTTAGCTTTTGCTCACAATACAAATCCTTCTAAAACAGGGATCATCCTAGTGAATCTTCTCTGAACTGCCTCAAATGAAACAATATCTTTCCTTAAATAAGGGGACCAAAACCACTCACAGTATGTCAGAGCACCTTATACAACTGCAGTAAGTCCTCTGTTCTCATTCTCCAACTCCCTTGAAATAAGGCCAAACCTTTCATTAGCCTTCCTCATTACCTGCTGCATCTGTGTTTCATGCACAAGTGCTCACAGGTCTCTTTCTGTTGCAGCTTTCTGCAGTTTTCCTCCATTTACATAATACTCTGTTCTCTTGTTCTCCTTTCCAAAATGAATAATTTCTCATTTTCCCACATCGTACTTCATTTGCCACCTTTTTGCCCACTCATTTAACCTATCAATCTCTCTGTAAACTGTCCGTATTCCTCCCGTAACTTGCCATTCCACCAATTTTTTGTGTCACCCGCAAAGTTGGCTACAGTACAATAGCTTCCTTCTTCCATTAGTACAGTTATGGTCCCAGCGCTGATCCCAGTGGAACCCCACTGGTCATGAGTTCCTAACCTGAGCCATTTCTCTATCCTTGCCAATATACTACCTCCATGGGTACTATTACTCTGCCACCTCACAGTTCTTGCTTACTATTCATTACTCAATTTATCCAAGAATCCCAGCATTTTTTCAGGAATAATTTTTCTGGGCTGTTGTATGCTATATTCGGTGACAGGGAGAGAAGAAAGAGGCCAACAGGTCTGAGAGAAAGAAACTCATGCTTAGCCAAAGCAGCATACAGTATCCGAGGATTTATTAACAGGGCGATAGAGTACAGGAGCAGGGAGGCTATGGTGAACTTGTTTAATTCACAACGTAGACTTGGAATGTTGTGCACAGTTCTATGCACCAAACCAGAAAGGCTGGAGAGTGCAGAAGAGGTTTACAAGAATGGTTCTAGGGGTGAGACACTTTAGCTATGAGGATAGGAGAAGCTGCAGCCTTTTCCATTGGGGAGGAGAAGACTAAGAGGAGACGTAATAGAAGATTTCAAAGTCATGAGGAGTCTAGACATGGAGGTAGATAGGGAGAAACTGCTCCAACTTGTAAAAGGACCAAGAGCCAGATGGCAAAGATTTAAGGTAATTTGCAAAGTCCTATGCAAGAAAAGAACTCTTTTGCACAATGTACGGTTAGGGTCTGGAATGCTTTGCCTAGAAGTGTGCTGGAGATATATTCAGTTGAGCTGGAAATGTGTTGCTGGAAAAGCTTCTTCAGGGCTTATGCCCGAAACGTCGATTCTCCTGTTCCCTGGATGCTGCCTGACCTGCTGCGCTTTTCCAGCAACACATTTCCAGCTCTGATCTCCAGCATCTGCAGACCTCACTTTCTCCTCATATATTCAGTTGAGGCATTCAAGAAGGCACTAGCTTATTTGAATCAAAACAATATTCAGGATTATGGAAAAAAAGGCAGGAGAATGGCACTGAGTCATAATGTTTATTTGGATGAATAGCTACAGAGATGATGGCCCATTGAGCCCTTTCTGTGCCATAGGAGTTCTGTTATGGTAAGGAATGGGAGCAAAGGCCAATAGGAACCCAATAAAGGTATTTTAATCCTTTAAAAGCCAGAAAGGTCAAGAAGTAGTTAAATAAGCATCAGCATATTAGCCATCAGTATTAAATTCCAAACAACAACATTACAATCGACAATATTACACTGATGCCCCAGAGCAAAACAAAGATGATCTTAACATACTGATCCACCAATACTTAAACTGTTTCCCAGAAAGTAGCTGAATTAAGTCTTTACATTCATTCAAAGCTGAGTAAGATCAATTTTTGATGGCCAAAGGCATCAAGAGAGCATGGGTTTAAGATAGGAAGTTGGAGATGAGACCACAATCTTGAGCTAAACAAAAAACCCAAAGAAACAAGAACAGAAATTGCTGGAAAAAATCAGCAGGTCTGGCAGCATTTGCAGAGAGAGAAGCAGAGGGAATGTTTTGAGTCCAGCAATGCTCCTTCAGAAGAGTCTGAAGCCACTGGGTCCATGTGTTAACTGTGTTTCTCCCTCCACAGATGCTGCCAGGCCTACTGAGTTTTTCCAGCAATTTCTGACTAAGTATCAACCTTGATTTAAGCAGCCTGAAGGGCCAAATGGCCTACTTCTGGTCCGAAGTGCCTTGTTCAAGCACCTGGATTCTCAACTGGCAATACTCCACACTGGACACTCAAATTGGTAAAGTTACCTCAACTAAACGTTTGCTTTTCACATTCCCAGCACAGAAACATTAAAACAAAAATTCGTCTCAGTACAAAACCAATTGACATTTTGGGTCAAACCTCGGTATTCAGGAATAACAAGAGATTTCATTAGAGGATAGAGAGTGGTTGCAACAGCCCCATTGGTGCATCATGCACCAATAGAAAGGTGGAAGACACACCAGAGGATATTGGTCTTTGTGGTCAAGCAATTCCCCATATTCATGCTGAGTGCCACACTGTAAGTGGTGTTCCTTACAACAAATGGTCCCAGATGGCAATAAAACTAGAAAAGTTATCAATGACAGACTAACCTTCTTTCCTAAACATCGGCCTCCAGGCGGATGGCCTTCTGCGGCCTGTCGTATTGTGCTCAACATAATTTCAACCAGTGCTTTCTTCTGTAAGCTGGTCAAAGCTGGAAACGAAGAGGACTCTGTAAATGAAAACTGACTTGCACCTTTCGGCAGAGATTCCAGTCTCAAGACCTCCACCAATTTCCTTACCTTCCTTTCCAGAGTCTTCATCTTCCAGTAATAAAGCCGTCATGGACTCCCAGTCCTTTAGGATGAATGCTGAACAATCCCAGAGACTGTCAACAAGATAGGCTGACTGTGCGTTCCCCTAAAGATGACAAGGTGCAAGTATTAAACTTCAATGTGCAATTGCCCAGTTTTCCCTTCCATGGATTTAGCTGGATTTTTAATCACTCTGCCCTAGATAGCTATGCCTTCAGCTTCCTTGGCTCCGCAGTCTGGAATTCCTACCTTAAATCTGTCTCTCCATCACTTCTGTTCTCCTTGGAGAAGAAAAGATTAAGGGGAGAATTGATACAGGAGTTCCAAATGATGGGGAACATGGACAGAGTAGTTACGGAAAAACTGAAGACTCATTGTAAGAAAGGTCAGGAACCAGAGGTCATCACTTTAAGGTGACTGGTAAAAGGAGCAATGGTGACATGAGGAGAAACTCTTTGCCAAAGCAAGGCATTAGGATCTGGAATGTGTGGTGCAGACAGGTTTAACTGAGGCCTTCAAAAGAGGGCTGGATTATCATCTGAAGATTGTAGCACCACAGGGAAAGGTCCAGAAGTGGGACGAGACGAATTGCTCTTGTACTGAACTGTGATGGGCCAGATGGGCCAAATGGCCTCCTTCTGCACTGTAACCTTTCGGTGACACTGGTTTACTTCATTCCTTATTTGGCCAAGCATTTGGTCATCTGACCTAACAGCTTTCTACATGTCTCAGTATTTGATAATGCATCTACAAATCACCTAGAGATACTTTTAATAAAATGGCACAGTGGCTCAGTTGTTAGCACTGCTGCCTCACAATGCCTGATTCAATTCCACCCTCAGGTGACTGTCTATGTGGAGTTTGCACATTCTCCCCATGTCCACGTGGGTTTCCTCTGAGTTCTCTGGCTTCCTCCCAGAGTCCAAATTTGTGCAGGTTAGGTGGATTGGCCATGCTAAATTCCCCATAGTGTTCACGTATGTTCAGGCTAGGTGGGTTAGCCATGGAAAATGCAGGGTTACAAGGGTAGGGTAAATGCTGTTCAGAGAGGCTGTATGGACTGAATGGTCTGCTTTAGAGTGGTGCTGGGAAAGCACAGCAAGTCAGGCAGCATCCGAGGAGCAGGAAAATTGCACATTGATTTATGAATGTGAACATTACTCCAAAAAAATCATGAGTCATGCACCTACATTGAAGTTGAGTACTGTTTTGCATTAATAATAACAATTGTTAAGAATTCTGATGAGAAATTATCTTTTCTTAAAATGCTTGTGTAATGGTCTCTATATTCAGATTCACTGACAAATGCATATATGTCAGTGGTCTGCTGTTTAATAATATTGAGTGCTGAATCAAGAGATCATGTAGCAAGTGTGTAAAAACAATTGTGCAAGTGTCCCCAGTGAAACTGGAAATTTGGAAATAAGCCAAATGCATAGCTCATGGCTGTAAATTCCAGTTATCATTCCTGACAAGCAAGGATTTCCACCAGTACTGCCATAGGACAAGGGAACTTGCAAGGCATTTAAATTTAAAAGTAGCTAAGTCGCACTTGAGTGCAATTGACTGGACTGGTGTATTGCAGACACAGTGTCAGGCAGAATGCTCCAGGCCAGCCTCCCATCTTCCATCCTGTGAGTAGATGAGGTCCTCCAAACCTTTGCCACTCACATCACAATGTGACATCACAATGTCACTCAACACATTCGTGTTCACTGACCTATATTAGCTCCGCATCCAGCAATATCTCAATTTTATAAATCTCACCTTGTTTCCAAATCCCTCAGTAGCCTCCACCTTCCAATTATCTGTAATATTCCCTTGCCTCACAAGCCACTTTCCTAGGGTGGGGGAGTCTAAAACTAAAAGGGATAGGTTTAAGGTGAGAGGGAAAAGATTTAAAAAGGACCTGGGGGTAATTTTTTTCACACAAAGGGTGGCGTGTGTATGGTACGAGCTGCAAAAGCAAGTGATGGAGATGAAATACAATTACAACATTTAAAAAGTATCTGAATGGATACACGAATAGGAAGAGTTTAAAGCGATATGGGCCAAATCCTGGCAAATGGGACTAGATCAGATTGGGATGTCGGATCAGCGTGGATTTGTTGGACTGTAGGGGCTGTTTCCAAGCTGTATGACTTTATAATTCTATCTGTACTCCTCTAATCTGGCCTTTTTTTCAGATTAGATTACAGTGTGGAAACAGGCCCTTCGGCCCAACAAGTCCACACTGACCCGCCAAAGATCAACCCACCCAGACCCATTCCCCTACATTTACGCCTTCACCTAACACTAGGGGCAATTTAGCATGGCCAATTCACCTAACCTGCACATTTTTGGATTGTGGGAGGAAACCAGAGCACCCGGCACAGTGAGCGAGAGGGAGCACGGGACAGTGAGCGAGAGGGACAGCACTGGACAGTGAGAGACATGGGGAGAATGTGCAAACTCCACACAGAGAGTCGCCTGAGGCGGGAATTGAACCCCGGTCTCTGGCGCTGTGAGGCCACAGTGCTAACCACTGTGCCACCGTGCCGCCCATTTGTGTACCTCTAGTTTTCATTAGTTCACCACTAGCAGCCGTGCCTTCAGTATCTATGTCCTGAGCTCTGGGGTTCATTCATTAAACTCTCCTCCATCTTCCTCACTCTTTCTTTGAAACACTATTCAAAAATATCTTTCAACTAATCTGTAATTATTATATGACACAATCAACCATTTTAATAGAATCATAGAATCCCTACAGTTTGGCCCAACAAGTCCACACCGACCCTCTGAAGAGTATCCGACCCAGACCTATTCCCCCACCCTGACTGACCCAACACTGACATTTTCTACAAACCCACCGTCTCCCACAGCTACCTGGATTATACTTCCACCCACCTTGCCTCCTGCAAAAATGCCATCCCGTATTCTCAAGTCCACCGCATCTGCTCCCAGGAGGACCAGTTCCATCACAGAACACACGGATGGCCTCCTTCTTCAAAGACCGCAATTTCCCCTCCCATGTGGTTGATGATGCTCTCCAGCGCATCTCATCCACGTCCCGCATCTCTGCCCTCGAACCCCACCCCTCCAACCGCAACAAGGACAGAACTCCCTGGTCCTCACCTTCCACCCCACCAACCTCCATATACATTGCATCATCCTCTGCCATTTCTGCCACCTACAAACGGATCCCATCACCCGAGAAATATTCCTTTCCATATAGACCGTTCCCATTGCAACTACCTCGTCAGGTCCATTCCCCCTAGCAACCCACCTTCCCCTCCCGGCACCTTCCCCTGCCACCGCAGGAAGTGCACCACCTGCGCCCACACCTCCCCCCTCTCCTCCGTCCAAGGCCCCAAAGGAGTCTTCCACATCCATCTAAGATTCACTGGCATTTCCACACATTTCATTTACTGTATCCGTTGCTCCCGATGCAGTCTCCTCTACACTGGGAAGACAGGACACCTACTTGCAGAGCGCTTTAGAGAACATCTCTGGGACACCCGCACCAATCAACCCCATCGTCCCCTGGCCAAACATTTCAACTCCCCCTCCCACTCTGCCGAGGACATGTAGGTCCTGGGCCTCCTCCATTGCCACTCCCTTACCACCCGATGCCTGGAGGAAGAACGCCTCATCTGCTGCCTCGGGACCCTCCAACCCCAGGGCATCAATGTGCATTCCAACATTTTCCTCATTTCCCCTCCCCCCACTTTATCCCAGTACCAAACCTTCCATTATCTCTCCACTCCCGAGGCTCCCAGCCTCATTCCTGATGAAGAGCTTTTTCCCAAAACGTCAATTTTCCTGGTCCTCGGATGCTGCCTGACCTGCTGTGCTTTTCCAGCACCACACTCTCGACTCTGATCTCCAGCATCTGCAATCCTCACTTTCACTGCCAAAGCATGAGGCTGGACACTAGTCTAACGAAAATACCAGGACACCACCATCGTCCCCTTACATCCCACAAATAAGACTATTCCTGATTCACTGGACACTGCCATGTCAAGTGTACAATACAAAACTAATGTAACAGAAATGAAAATTGGATTAGGTGTAAAATGGACAGACTATCTATTGTGAAAGGTCCATATCAGTGGAGTCAGAAATGAGTCATTTAACTGTCTCCACAATCAGAGGAAAAGAAGCTGAAAGAAGTCAGTTAATTAAACACATCAAAGTTGAAATAGGAGTGATTTTTTTCTGGAATTAAATAAAAGGATAATGTTAGGAAATAGTTTTAAACTTTGTTTTCATGCAATGTACATGTCTCAATTCAACAAAATAGAAGGCAACCCTTCACTGGTTCCTCACGGCAATGCTCTAATTATCAGAGTCAACCTGCCTGCTTTAAAATGTAAACAAAGCTTGACTGTTAACTGTCAATCACTAATAACTGGTGCATTCGCCATCACAACACTACTACCAATCAGGGTCCACTACCAATCAGTAGTCTCCTTTCATACAAGATTTCCCTTTAAATTAGTATTCATGCAAGTTGTCCTGATGAGCGCAAGATGAAAAACTATGACAAAATGTGTCTTTTTTCAGCACTACTCAAGTTCTGTACCACCAAATAACTATTTGTCTTAGGTAACTTGCATAAAAGAAGAAAAAAAAATCATTGTCTTATGTAACTTTGATTTTTTTTTTCTTTTATGCAATAAACTTATGTTCTGCTGTGCTGTTAAAAAATGCAATACATGTGAATATATTTCAACAACCAACTATCATTGTAACCAACTGCAAAAATTAAACATATGATCTATCATGCTAGCTTTCATTCTGGAATCTGACTTGTTTAGTATTACTATCAGTTGGGATCATAACAAATTATTTCCTTGTGTCAGACCTTACATGAGTGATCAACATTTAATATTGTACTGTGCTACAAGCATACATCTTACCTCACTCTTCTGATAAAAGTTAACAAGGGTTAACAGATGGTTGAGATTGCAGGTGGGCTTTTCCTTTCTCTCAGGCACTTCATCTTGTACTTCAGACTCCAGGCTGCAAAACAACCTAAAACAAACATTTTCCATTGACTGGTACATCTGGTATTTGTTTTGTCAAACAATTCAGCTCTCAATTGAAGTACACATTGGCTCTTTACTGAATTCTCTACAAATATTGACGTAGGTTCAGAAACCCCCTGCAAATAATGACACCTCTACCAAGACCCATTAATATATAGAGATATATTCCAAAGAACCAACAGTTCTACTGAAGATAGGCCTATTGCCCAAAGCAAACAGATGGCATCATTTCTTCAGGCATTTTTAACAGTGTACAATAGAAGCAACATAAGAGAAATTCAACAAGATTGTGGGTCTGTTGCTCAAGCTTAAGTCAAGCTTCATTGGAAGAGTATAGCGGGCCAAAGGTCCCACTCCAGAAACATGAAGACATAATACATGCTGACATTCCTGTGTGGTTATGAACAAGTTCCACACTATTGAAGGCTATCCCATCTCCCCTCTCAGGGAGATGATCAGGATTGACTGGCACAAGGGGTCATAATTTTAAGATATTAGAGTCATAGAGAGGTACAGCATGGAAACAGACCCTTCGGTCCAACCCGTCCATGCTGACCAGATATCCCAACCCAATCTAGTCCCACCTGCCAGCACCCGGCTCATATCCCTCCAATTCATATACCCATCCAAATGCCTTTTAAATATTGCAATTGTACCAGCCTCCACCACATCCTCTGGCAGCTCATTCCATACATGTACCACCCTCTGCATGAAAAATTTGCCCATTAGGTCTCTTTTATATCTTTCCTCTCTCGCCCTAAACCTATGCCCTCTAGTTCTGGACTCCCCCGCCCTAGGGAAAAGACTTTGTCTATTTATCCTATTCATGCCCCTCATAATTTTGTAAACCTCTAGAAAGTCACCCCTCAGCCGCTGACGTTCCAGGGAAAACAGCCCCAGCCCGTTCAACTTCTCCCTACAGCTCAAATCCTCCAACCCTGGCAACATCCTTGTTTTCAAGTTTCACAACATCTTTTCGATAGGAAGGAGACCAAAATTGCACACAATATTCCAACAGTGGCCTAACCAATGTCCTGTACAGCCGCAACATGACCTCCCAACTCCTGTACTCAATATTCTGACCAATAAAGGAAAGCATACCAAATGCCTTCTTCACTATCCTATCTATCTGTGACTCCACTTTCAAGGAGCTATGAACCTGCACTCCAAGGTCTCATTTGCTTTCCCAAAATGCAGCACCTTGCATTTATCT
>NC_057715.1:104303869-104340569 GCF_004010195.1 Chiloscyllium plagiosum | reverse complement strand
TGTCTATACCTGACATATGCTTCCTTCTTTTTCTTAACCAAACCCTCAATTTCTTTAGTCATCCAGAATTCCCTATACCTACCAGCCTTCCCTTTCACCCTGACAGGAATATACTTTCTCTAGATCCTTGTTATTTCATTTCTGAAGGCTTCCGATTTTCCAGGTATAGAGGGGTCATCAGAGATCGGTTCTTTACGCATAGAATGCATGGAATGCGTTGCCAGCAGTGGTAGTGGAAGCACAGTCAATAGGGGCATTTAAGCGACTGCTGGACATGCACATGGAAAGCAGTGAATTGAGGAGAGAGTACGTTAAGTTATTTTATTTTACATTAGGATTAATCCTCAGCACAACATCATGGGCCAAAGGGCCTGTTTTGTGCTGTACATTTCTATGTTCTATGTTAAAGATCCTGTGGCAATACTTCAAAGAAGAGTAGAAGAATTCATCCCTGACTAATGTTTATCTATCAACCACATAAATTACCATTAATCATTAATCTTAGATTATTTATCTCATTCTTGTTTGTGGGAGCTGTCTGTGTGTAATGTGGCCATTCATTGCAAAACCACAGATATCCTAGGGTCATGAATGGCAATATGTAAATGCATGGCCTTTCCAATAGTGGGTGAAGGGAAAAGCCCAAATATTTCTGAAAGCGAGTAACTTCACTGGAAATGGAGAGCACAACTATTGGCAAAATGATGGCAAGGGAGCAGCTCAGGTCTGAGGAATATCAGAACCATCGAACAGCAAATCCTTGAGCCATTGTTGCTTGGAGACCGTGCTATGCCTACAAAGGTAAAATAACCTTTCTTCCCTCAAGTGCTCACTTGATGTGAAGGGCACTGTTTGTCACTGGCCACTCGGGTGTTTTCCTAAAGAAGAAAAAAAAATAACCAGGAGATTGCACGCAGTCTCCACCAACACCCTGGAGTTGTTCAGGGAGAGGTGGGCGCCGCAGGGAGTGGAGTGCATTATTTCCCCCTCCAACTCTATTTTGATTTAGTTCCTGCCCTCCCCTTCACTGTTTGATCACACAGCATTGCCCTTTTTTGTGAAGGGCACTGCTTGTTGCTGGCCACTTGGGTGTTTTCCTATCTTCCTGGTGGTGGAAATTGAATAAAGATTTGTGCACTGTGTCTCACACCTGCACACACACACACCATGGGTGCTGGGGAAAAGTAAGGACTACCGCACTTAGGCAGTAGTGTGGGGGTTAAATAAAAAAAATTTTAAAAAGAAAAAAAAAAATAACCAGGAGATTGCACACGGTCTCCACCAACACCCTGGAGTTTTTCAGGAGGAGGTGGGCGCCGCAGGGAGTAAAGTGCATTATTTCCCCCTCCAACTCTATTTTGATTTAGTCCCTGCCCTTCACTGTTTGATCACACAGCATTGCCCTTTTGTGAAGGGCACTGCTTGTCACTGGCCACTCGGGTGTTTTCCTATCTTCCTGGTGGTGGAAATTGAATAAAGATTCGTGCACTTTGTGTCTTTCACAATGTCTCACACCTGCACACAAAGAAAGAAAAGAAGAAAAAAAAAAGAAAAAAAGAAAAAAAAGAGGAATGTCAGGCCTTCGGAGAGCTGGCTCTGAGGGAGCTGGACCAATGTCATGGACTTTCCACATGTAAATGAAGGCTGACTTGATGACACACACAGACACGGGGAGAATGTGCAAACTCCATCCAGACAGTCGCCCAAGGCAGGAATGGAACCCGGGTCCCTGGTACTATGAGGCAGCTGTGCTAACCACCATGCCGCCCTAACTTCATTTCCTTTCTGAAGGCACTTTGACAATGACCATAGGATTTTCTGCTTCTGTACCACTGAGCGCAAAATTCATAACACAACCAGTGAAAGGTCGTGGGCTGAGAAGATGGAAATCCTAGCTCACTTCTGTAGTTTGTAACTCTCGAACTATCTCAATGCTGTCAGACAGTTTGGTACGTGGCTCATGTCAAACCAACTGCTTTGACTTTAGATTGGAGCCACAGATTTCAAAAGATAAGACAAGCACTATTTTAAACAATTTCAAACTCCTGTGTTACAATTCACAGAGATTCAGTTCAGATATTCATTATGCTTATTTTTCTTTTTGCACTAATTTAGTTGATAAACAATGAGGAACCAACCGCACATTGGTTGGTCAACACAAAAATATGTCAGCCATTTATTAAGTATTTGAGAAGTTGCTAGTCTTATGGTCTTTTGGGATGTCTTGGATAGATTCACAGTCATCAATCCCCCTATTGATACCAGTCTTTGTTACCACTGTCAAGTGCAAACAATGCCCACAAAGTCCTCAGCAGAAATTCATTTTGATAAGCATTATAGGTTTATAGTAATCAGTTATGCCACATCCGAAATTGTGGATTCTGGATGACACTCAGGTAGTTGACCTGGTAATCTGATAGCCACAATGCAGAGAGACAGCGAGAAGGGGATCATGTGAAAACATAGATGGGATGAGGAAATGGGCCGATGGAACACAACTATATGGATAGGAGGAGTATATACAACCAGATATTATGGACTGGGAGAGAGAGAGTCCATGGTAAGACATTTGGTTGTATTTAAGAGTAAGTGCGTATTACTGCTGTTGAAACATTCTCACACAGAAAACTGATAGCAATTACAGAGCTGGCTAGCTCCTCCCAGGAAGTGTCCTTTATATCCTGGTAGGAGGAGCTTTAGTGTGATGGAGTAAGGTATTAACTGCTTATTCAATAGTTATTCATGTTACTAAGTTGAAGAATGTGTACAGTGTCTGACTTGGTAGCATCCTCACATCAAATTGAGACTTAATCATATACACTGCGTCATTCTCCCCTCCAGTCATGTATACAGAAAAGGTCACCATATCTACGTAAAGGGCACCATAACATTTGGATTCAATATTGAGTACAATAACTTTATAGCTTGAGCTCTCCCATGTCCTTAGCTCAACCTCCACACACTACTTTGTTATCAAACAGTCTGCTATTAAACACAAGTCATTAACAGTCTCCATTAACAGCTATACACCGTCCTGACCAGAACATTATCTACTCCTTTGTGTGTCCAACTGTTCTTTGCTCTCTTTGGGCTCTAACCCCACATACTCCTTAGCCCCACCTTATCTTCTACATATAAACCAACACTTTCTTAGTTAACATCAGTTCTGAGAAAGGGTCACTCAATCTGAAACATTAACTACGATTTCTCTCCACAGATGCTGGCACACCTGCTGAGCCTTTCCAGCACTATAACAATACTGGCATCCAATTCTCTCTCTCCCCCTTTCTCACCTCCTTGCATCCTAAGCTATTGGCAGCATTTTCCGGTTTCTTGTGGGGCCCAGCCTATGGTCTGGACAAAATGAGATCACTGCTGAACATCACCATACATTCCAGCAGAGGTCACCAGAGAGCAGGCAGGAATTCCAAACATGGATGATTTTGCAAGTTCTTAGCTCAAGGTCACTAAGGTCCATGACATTACAGCTCGGGTTACCTTTTTTACAAACAACATTCCACAAAGTCAAGGACCACAAAAGCTGCTGCCTGAGGTTAAGTTGTCACAGCCCTGCCACAATGTTTTAGGGTCACTGCTGCTGTAAGCAATATAATATTGTCGCTGAGTTTAATTCTAGCACCTTCCAGCCTTTGGGAGAGATATTGGACCTCACTGTGCCTTGTGCCTTTACAAACGGGTGTAAAATAATTGCAACAAGAAGTTTGTTTGGGGACCAATAATCTGCGCCCCTCAGCTGCCCAAAAGATGTCCATCCCAATAATAGATCATCCTATGAATGAACCACAACACCAATGCTATAACAATTGAATGTTCCTCAGCTGTTGCTCCACTTCAGAGACTTGTCTTGGGGTGTTGAGGTATCACTTTTGTTCCTAGACCCATTACTATCCTAATTTCCTCTAATTCAAAAGACTTGCACTTACTTCCTGTGCAGGAATTCACCAGCTGCCAAAGCCACAGGTCTTTGTGCTGAATAAACCAACTGATATAACTGTTCACAGTCATGAGACGTTAAAAACTCCTCGCAGTTCCTGCAGGAAATTAAGAAACAGATTCCAATCATTTTATTCCACATTGTCATTTGTGCACTATTTTTCTGGACAGTACAGAACTTGAATATCTCTGAAAAAAAGAGACAAACCTTTTGTCTTACACTCTTTTGGATAAAAGCAAGGAAACCAAATTTGAAATCAATCTATACTTCAGGAGCAAAGTGTGCTGCTTAGTAGGCAGTATGATTGGCCAAGGGGAGGAAACAGAGTGGAACTATAGACTCCCCAAACTCCCAGGTAATTACACAAAAAGCACAGGGCCTGAACATATTCCTTCTGTTTCTGAGAACGAATGTACGTCACTTCTAATAAGTGTAAATGAGCAAGGTTACAAGTCCAACTGTTTATCTTAAATTGGTTGTTCAGAAGTGTTCAGGAGTGCTGGCCAATTAATAAATCACACAAACAGGAAAGGTTTTGTATTGGATTTTGCAAATAGGGGCTTGTTTAATGTTCAGGGTAGACAAGCATGAGGCTGGAAGAAGACAGTAAGCCAGGCAGCACCAGGAAGTGGAGAAGTCAATGTTTTGAGGACTTCAGGACTACGTTTGGGTGAAAGGGGAGCTGCAAATAAGGGGCCGTGGGCGTGTGGGGGGGGGAAGGGCGGGGTGTGAGGTAGTGATAGGTGAACACAGGTGGAGAGTATGACCTGGTTGGTTGATGGGAGGAATGAATCTGGTTGGTGGCTGGAAGGAAGGGTCAATGAGAGGAATGGAAGGGAGGGGAAGGGAGTCAGGGGCTGGGGAGGGAAGGTATTTGAAATTGGAGAACTCAATGTTGAGTCTTCTGGGCTGAAAGCTGCCCAGGCAGAAGGTGAGGTGTTATTCCCCCAATTTGCAGTCTGATTCGCTATGGCAATGGAGGAGGCCAAGGATGGTCATGTTGGAAAAGGAGTGGGAAGGGGAATTAAAATAGGCAGTGACTGGGAGGTCCGGTCAGCTGAGATGCTGGCGAAACGTGCTCTTAGTTTACATTTGGTGCCCCCGATCAGGAGCACCTGATACAGTAAACATGGTCGGAGGAGAGGCAGGTGAACTTCTGTCTTACCTGGAAGGACTGTTTGGGGCCCTGGATGAAGATGGGGGGGGGTGGTGGTGTGCCAGCAGGTTTTGCATCTTTCGCGATTGCACAGGAACGGGGTGGGAGTTGGCGAGGAGAGTGGTGCGAATCAAGTTGTTGGACTTTCAGTTTCTGATCTCTAACTCTGTTGAAGTTTATCAATATTGGAGTTACTTGGGAGAGATTCAGTTACTTTCCAATGGCCTTGCCTCAATCCAATTCATTGCCAGTGTTCATAGTGTAGCCTACAGGTTCACAAAGAGCTGTACTCCAACAGCAGTCCCCACCATTATATAATACTGGCAGAAAAGATCATTGGAATAAACAGAGGATATCTTATTTCTGTTGCAATCAAGTTGAGTGAGACTTTTCTTGCTCATTAATTGTCAGCTTCTGCCCAGGTTGCAATCAGAATTTGAGTCTTATGATTACATTGCACACCAGAAATTTCACTGTGTCATAAAGAATGATGATTCGGAGATGCCGGTGTTGGACTGGGGTGTACAAAGTTAAAAATCACACAACACCAGGTTATAGTCCAACAGGTTTGATTGGAAGCACACTAGCTTTCGGAGCGACGCTCCTTCATCAGGTGATTGACAATCACCTGATGAAGGAGCGTCGCTCCAAAAGCTAGTGTGCTTCCAATTAAACCTGTTGGACTATAACCTGGTGTTGTGTGAAATAGAGAATGATAGTTCAGTTAATGAGGTCTTCCAAGTGCCCTTCACATCTCTGACTGTCAGTACTCTCCTATCCTCTCCTTGATAGGCCAAAGAGCCTCTTCTGTGCTGTATGGTTCTATGGTTATGCCTCTATGACTGTCATCCTCCAATCTCACTCCTGAATACCTCTTCTCACTTATTTCCAACAACCTCCTGTCCTACTGATGCCTTCACTTGCCTGTGAGCCACTGCGTCATACCCACTGCATGGGGTAGCATTTAAATATGGACACAGCAAAATGTTTAATCTCAAATGAAATCCATGATTTATCAACTAAGTTAAATAACGCTAGAACAGATCCCACAATGTGGAGTTAAGGAAAACAAAGTATTTACATTAATTGCAGGATGGTTTAGTTCACTGTAATTCACTTCGCTGATCCAAAAATCCATATTTCTAGAAATGACTGAGGTAACACAACTGAAAAAACGCATTCTAAAAAGAAGCATTTACTTACTCCAGCATGAGAGTTAACACCTTGATTGCTTGGACAGCGACTTCACTTTCTTTGTCCAGTGTCATTGATATGATTCTATCCTGTTGGAAAACAACACAACACAGTACAGCAATGGACATCTGCATTAATTACAGTGAGAACAACTTCCTAAAACTGACAGCAGTGTTGGCCTTCAGAGTCAAGTGATCATACTTCCTAATTTGATCTCCTCATGGGATGGGGTGTTGCTAGTAAGGCCAGCATTTATCATCCATTTTGATTGGCCCTGGAACTGGATGGTTTACAAAGCCATTTATAGTCAACCACATTCCTTTGGGCCTGAAATCACATGTAGGCCAGACCAGGTAGAGGTGACAGATTCCATTCCCTAAAAGGGTATCAGTGAACCAAATGGGTTTTTACAGCAATCAAGACTGGTTACATGATCAGCATTTACTTCCAGATTTTTATTGACTTCCAACCTCACTATCTGCCAAGGCAGGTTTCAAATGTCCCAGACATTAGCCTGGGGTTCTGCATTGTTAGCGCGCTGACGTTATCACTTCATCATTACCTCCTGATTTCCTGTCCGAATGAAAATTTAATAACACAGCGCCCTCTAATTATAGGGTCTAAATACGTTTTTAACATAACCAAAATGATCATGTTTGAATCATACATAGAATAACCCTAACCCTAACTTATTCTCTTCCAGGCACAGCTAATAACTGGTTGTACAAGCGTGTGCATGTGAAGTAGTTTGACTGATACAGTCATTAGGATGGGTTTTCCCACTTGAAAAAATCCAAAATTCTAACAGGCCTGTACCAAAAACAGACCTAGTGTGAAACAAGCCAAAGACTTTTGCCAATGTCAGACAACCCAGACCTCCTTACCAAACAACCACCAGGGCTGAAGTCACTTTATAAAATCAAGGTGACAACCCATGATTATAAAAGCAAGTCAGAAATGATTGGCTCCCACAGAGGGGGATGGTGACATAATGGTGATGTCGCTTATCCAGTATTTGAGAGTCCCAGGCTAATATTCTAGGGACATGAGCTCAAATTCCATCTCTCAGCCTTTTTAAGGGAATTTCAATTAAATGAATCTGGAATATGAATGTAAGCAGTGAACACGCCCCTATCATCAGCTGTTGTAAAATCCCATCTGGTTCACCTACAGCCTTGAAGGAAGGAAACGTGCCATCCTTGCTTGGTCTCGCTCCAGACTTCATCCTTTGGCTACAGGGAGACATGCTGACTCTACTCGGATCGGCAATATTTGACTCACCTTAAAACGACAGGTAAAAAGGTCCATCTTTGAACAAAGCTCTTTGTCAGAGTACAGACCCAGTAAACCAATCAGGCATTTCAATCTCACGTCACTTTGCTTCAAGAATAAAATGAACATGTATTAGAGGAAGAAAAAAAGCTGAATACATTCACTGCTTAACATAGCGTTAATAAAATAAACACTAATGCTTTTTTTTTGCATGTTTGATTATTTTAACAACAGCTGTTGCTAGTGCACCTGCTCACCAACTCCATTGCCTCTGCTTTTAACACTTTTGATCCCAAGAATTCATTCACTGAATTGTTACAATGCAGAAGACCACTGAATCCACTAAGTCTGCACCAGTTCTCCAAATGAGTAGTTCCATTTTCCCCAAAGTCCTGCACATTTTTCTTTTCAAATAACAGTCAAATTCTCTGTCAAATGCTTTGACTGAATTAGCCTCTATATCACTCAGAATCTAGGCTCTAACCACTCGCATTGTGAAAAAAGTTATTCCTCACATCACTTTTATTTCTTTCACCAATTACTTTAAAACTCTTGTTTTTGATCATTTTTTTCATAAGTGGGAACACTTTCTCTTCATCTACACTGTTCAGAGAAGTAACAAAGAGGATTGATGAGGGCAGAGCAGTGGACATGATCTATCTGTTCAGTAAGGTGTCTGACAAGGTTCCCCATGGGAGACTGGTGAGCAAGGTTAGATCTCATGGAATACAGGGAGAACTAGCCATTTGGAGACAAAACTGGCTTAAAGGTAAAAGACAGAGGGTGGTGGTGGAGGGTTGCTTTTCAGACTGGAGGCCTGTGACCAGTGGAGTGTCACAAGGATCGGTGCTGGATATGCTACTTTTCATCATTTATATAAATGATTTGGATATGAACATAGGAGAGGTTTGCAGATGACACCGAAATTGGAGGTGTAGTGGACAGCAAAGAAGGTTACCTCAGATTACAATGGGATCTTAATCAGATGGGCCAATGGGCTGAGGACTGGCAGATGGAGTTTAATTTAGGTAAATGCAAGTTGCTACATTTTGGAAAAGCAAATCAGAACAGGACTCATACACTTAATGGTCCGGTCCTAGGGAGTGTTGCTGAACAAAGGGACCTTGGAGTGCAGGTTCATAGCTCCTTGAAAGTAGAGTCGCAGGTAGATGGGATAGTGAAGAGAGCATTAGTTATGCTTTCCTTTATTAGTCAGAGAACTGTGTATAGGAGTTGAGAGGTCATGTTACAGCTGTACAGGACATTGTTAGGCCACTTTTGGAATATTGTGTGCAATTCTGGTCGCCTTCCCATCAGAAGGATGTTGTGAAACTTGAAAGGATTCAGAAATGATTTACAAGGATGTTGCCAGGGTTGGAGGAGTTGAGCTATAGGGAGAGTCTGAATAGGCTGGGGCTGTTTTCCCTGGCATCGGCGGCTGAGGGGTGACCATACAAAGGTTTATAAAATCATGAGGGGCATGGGTAGGGTAAACAAAGTCTTTTCCCTGGCATGGGGGAGTCCAGAACTAGAGGGCATAGGTATAGGGTGAGAGGGGAGAAGTTTAAAAGGATCCTAAGGGGCAACTTTTTCATGAGGGTGGCGCGTGTATGAAATGAGCTGCCAGAGGAAGTGGTGGAGACTGGTACAATTACAACATTTAAAAGGCATCTGGATGTGTATATGAAAATGAAGGGTTTAGAGAGATATCAGCCAAATGCGAGCAAATGGGACTAGATTAGGTTGGGATAAGTGGTCAGCATGGACGAGTTGGACCGAAGGGTCTATTCTTGCTGTACATTTCTATGACTCTATGACCTCTCATGATTTTGAATATATTTGTCAAATCTCCTCTAAGTCTCCTTTTCTCTATGGAAAACTCTCTCTCACTGCTGGTACTCCCCTATTCCACCCCTTAACTCCAAGGGCCACAAACTTTGCAAGTAATTTGTCCAATCATTCATTCCAGAGGGAGTACTAACCAAACTGAGCTCATGCACATCTTTCTACTATTCCCAGATTGACCATAACTCCATCATGTGGACTTTCGTCAAAACTCTATTCCCTCACCTTTTCTATTCTCGAGTCAAACACCAAGTATGAAAACGTCACAAACGTCTGCCTCTTCAAATGAGGCCATCATACAATTAACTCCACCAACCATCTTCTCTGCTTATCTCACTTGTTTTAGTCCATATCCCAGCCCTCAGATACACTGTGTTATTATATTATACTACAGGTATGCCCCACTTTTCGAACGTTCACTTTGCGCAATTTTGCTTTTATGAAAGACCTACATTAGTATCTGTTTTCATGAATCCGAAGAGGATTTTCGTTTTTAGGCACTACTTTTTCCCATATAAATCACGCACCTTTGCTTTACACAATTTCCAGCTGACGAAAGGTTTCCTGAGAGCGCTTTACTATCAAATAGTAGGGGCTACCAGTATATCAAGCACCATCCCTTCACCTTACACTTCTCAAAGCTCATCCCTGCCATGAGATCCAATTGCAGTTCTCTGTATTTCATCCCCAGACCATTCAGCTACCATTCTGTCAGGTGGTCATGTTTGTGAGCAGCCTGAGGGTAGTAAATGTATTCACCACTTAGCATTCCCAGCTTACTTTAGGTCAGAATTTGCCTTAAGTCAGCACCCATCTCTTCTTCATAACATTGCTGCATCAGCACTTGAAATAATCATCAAATCCCTACAGAGTGGAAAGAGGCCATTTGGCCCATCAGGTCCACACTGAAGAGCATCCCATCCAGATCCACCGTATAACCCTGCATTTCCCATGGCTAATCCACCTAGCCTGCACATCTCTGGACACTGTGGGCAATTTAGCACAGCCAATCCACCTAACATACACATCGTTTGGACTGTGGGAGGAAACCATGGTGCCTGGAGGAAACCCATTCAGACATGGGGAGAGCATGCAAACTCAACACAGACAGTCACCTGAGGATGAAATCAAACCCGGGCTCCTGATGCCGTGAGGCAGTGGTGCTAACCACTGAGCCACCGTGCTACCCAATGATTCGTAGTGTAGTACGGACTGTGGATGAAAATTCCAAAATATTCACTTTGGTCCCCACATTATTAACTGGAATGAGCAAATTACCTTATGAAGTCTGGACAAGCTAGCCCTTATTCCTGTAATTCAGACAAGTAAAAGGTGATTTCATTGAAACATATGAGATCTTGAGGGGATGTGACCGTCTGGATGTGAAAAGGATGTTTCCTCTTTGTGGCAGAATCTAGAACTAGGGTTCATAGTTTAAAACTACGATAAGGAAAAAAAAAATGTGAGGGTTGTCATCTCTGGAATTCCCTTCGTCAAAAGGCAGTGGATGCAAAATTGTTAAATATCTTTAAGGAGGCGGGAGATAGATTCTTGATTACCAAGGGAATGATAGTTTTTTGGGAGTATACAGGAATATAGAGTTGAGGTTAAAATCAGATCAGCCATTATCTTATTGAATGGCAGAACAGGCTCAAAGGACCAAGTGGCCTACTCTTGTTCCTTGTTTGTATTTTCATATTTTCTCTTTAACATTTCCAAATGGAACCTTTTCCATTTCTACTATTTGCAAGATTGCTAACTATTGCATACTTTTTATATCTGGCTAGAAGCTGGAACAAAAGGTGTTGCATTTTAGTAAGGCAAATCGGGGCAGGATTTATACGCTTAATGGTAGGTTTCTGGGGAACAAAGAGACCTTGGGGTGCAGGCTCATAGTTCCTTGAAGTGGAATCGCAGGTAGACAGGGTAGTGAAGAAGGCGTTTGGTACACTTGCCTTTCTTGGACAGTGCATTGAATACAGGAGTTGGGATGTCATGCTGTGGTTGTACGTAATATTGGATTCAAATCCTGGTCTCCCTGTTATAGGAAAAATGTTGTTAAACCTGGAAGGGTTCAGAAAAGATTTACAAGGATGTTGGCAAGTTTGCAGGATTTGAGCTCCAGGGAGAGACCGAATAGGCTGGGGCTGGAGCATCAGAGTTTGAGGGCCTACCTTATAGAGGATTATAAATTCTCAGGGGCTTGGATAGGGTGAAAAGTCAAGGCCTTTTTCACAGGATAGAGCAGTCCAAAACTAAGTTAAGGTGAGAGGGGAAAGATATAAAAGGGATCTAAATGGCAAATATTTCAGGCAGAGGGTGGTGTGTGTATGGAATGAGCCACCAGAGGGAGTGGTGGGGTGGGTAGAATTACAACATTTGAAACTTATCTAGATGGGTACATGAATAGCAAGGGTTTAGAGGGATATGGGACAAATGCTGGCAAATTGATTCAGGCTATCTGGTCGGCATCGACAGATTGGGCCGAAGGGCCTGTTTCTGTACTGTATGACTCTAAGTTTCTCCATGCTACAACTTATACATGGAAGAGTACAATACTATTCTGCTTTGCAGTGCTTAGTATGGGCCAAATTCCTCTTATTATCACATCTCAACACCGATGAAACTTTCAAACATGTGTCTGTTCCTTCTTCAATTATTAATATTTCTCATCTGTGTAAAGATAACTCCTCTAAAATGTTAACAGTGACTGCCCATCAAAGTTTTGGCCAGGCAAACTGTTTCTGCTTCCCCTCTTTGTCTGCTTCTGAGAGCCCCTCTCCTTGGTTAATGCCTCCACCATTGAGGTGGGTAACAGGGAAGCACACAAGGTGCTTTAGTCACCTTTGCAAACAACAGGACATTGTCCTCCCACAGCAGCAGAAAAGACTATAAAAGTGAATACCCTGGGCTGCACTGCATCATTGTATTCCCCTCACTCAAGCGCCATTTTTATAGCAAACAAACAATGCAGCACAGCCATAAATAGGAACTCGCCAAATGGCAAACTAATCGCAGCCAAATTCCATGCTGCAGCTTCAGAGGATTTATCTCATTACAGAGTAGCATCAACATAACAGTTGGATTAGTCAGAATATTTAACACTGTTCAAAAAGAGCTGCTGGAGTGGCGTTGCAGAAGGGAAAAATTAATCAGCGTCCAACTATGAGGGAGAAAGCATTGCTGAATATTACAGATTGACTCACTTTATCATGCAAAGTCCATCCTACATATTTCAAGTAGCTGTCAGTCAGGAAGCGATCGCTGCAGCTTTTCATCCAGATTCCTATTTCTTCAATACAAATAGCTCTGATCTCAGGTAATGCATCACTGCAAGAAAATGGGAATTACATTTCCGATGAATGAGTACACCAGGGCTGTGTATCTCAAACAGTCAGACACAAAATTTAATATATATGTATATTATATATTGCAGATAGATGGATGGAAAGATAGATCGCTGGGTAGATATACAGTCAACCCTCATTGTTACAAATGTTTTGGAGTTAGTCCATGACTTCAAATCATCAAGGGTTCACCTCATTTTGACCATCGTTACAAATGATAAGGCATCATTCTCCAAGCTCTTGGGGCTACACTGAGTTGAATAGGCCCAGGTAAATAGGATGCTACTCAGCAAAACTAGTTCATGAGAAAAGAGAGGAAGGCAGCTGGAGCCTGAGGTCCATCCCCAGTGAACCCACAGGTGTCAGGCAAGAGCAAGAATTGGATTCAATTGTGATACATCTTGTAGTCAAATAGCTGGACAACAGCCTGCCGACCAATCCCTTTAGAAAGGGAAACTGTTAGGAAAAGCTCCAGAGAGTTGCTGGTGGAGTAATAACACCTCAAAGCCCAAGGATTTCAAAAAATGCAGGGAGATAACTTGACAAGGAAGCCGATTATAAGAATATAACAGTAGAGTTTTTAAGCACATTTCCTAGCAGACTCTCTCTCCTAGCAGTATGAAAATAATAGCGATTGGAATTATTTATGGTTCTCCATGTTTATATCCTCTTTGGTTGGAATTCTGCAAAAACTGTTAGTGCTACATCTGCTGGAAAATGTGCCTGTCATAAAGGCAACTCCAGGGGTTAAATGCCATCAGTCACTGTAGCATTCTTCAAGACAATTTACTGGCTGTGCTCCAGCCTGACATATTTCCCTGGAGAGTTCTCAGTAAGCATCCTCGAGGCACTGTCTCCGACAGTGATGGAGAAAATGCCTGCGCCTCCCACATGGAAGCTCACCGAGGGAGATGGCAAGCCAGACTGAGAACTTTTCACTGTACTTACCCCTTGTCAACACAAACGTATATTAGATAAGACATTCCTTATCATTTACAAAGTCAGAGGACACCAGCGTTATAGTCCAACAGGTCTATTTGAAAGCATAAGCTTTCAGAGCACTGCCTCTTCATCACCTGGTGGACTATAACATGATATCATGTACCTTCTGACTTTGTCCACCCCAGTCCAACATCGGAAACTCTACATCATCGTTTACAAAATCCATTGTTCATTTTCCTGCACTGTTTTTAGGCCTTCAGTAATAGCTAAAGCCTTTACTTCTCAATTTGTTCCCCTGAGATTCAACTGATCTAAAACGTTCCTGGTTCGCCTCGTACACCCGACCCACTATGAACTTAATCTCATCAGAAACTCTAAGGTCCATTTCCTAACTTCCAATAAGTGTCATCGACCTGCTGTCTCTGTGATCGCTGACACAAATATGCTCCCAGTTCAGCTACATCTTAATTTGAAAATTCTCATTCCAATTCTAAATTTCTCGATGGCCTCACCCCTCCCACCTCCCCCCCCACCACTACCCATATCTCTGTCAGCTCTGCAATCCTCCAAATTGCCCGCACTCATCTCTTTCAAGCCTCTTGAGCATCTCTGATTTTAATTATTCCGCCCTCAGAGGTAGTCATTTCAGCTGCCAAAGACCTTAGGCTCAGGAATTCCCTCCCTAAATGTCTGAGTCCTTCTAGCTTGTCCTCCTTACACCTCTTTGACCCAGCTTTTGGTCATTCAGTATCTCCCCATGTGGCTTCCCATCTCCTCATCTGGTCCGGTGTCAAATTTTAAGCTTTCATCCTGATAGCAACGTCCAGCAGCATTCCCTCCACATCAGGAGCATTTAAACAGGAAGTGGTGTATTGGGCTACTCCATCATTTGCCCCCAGACTCATGCTCCTTAAATTTTCCATTTCTTCATTTTTGTACACCTTTTTACTTTAGCCTCCATCCAAGATCCCTCAAAATTGCCCTTTTGAGAATATCCTAATGGCTTTTAGAACTATTGATCCTCCCTACTATGACAGTTTCAACTGTTCCTGGCCCTTTTAAACTTCATGTCCACTTGGCTTCCTACTGTCACCACCAGACTCTGACTCTGAGTCTAAGGCGTACGCTGAGCCATTCAAATCTATCTCTCAAGTTGTGCCAACGAGCTGCCTCCAGAAAACTGGATAACAACAGCACACTTACATCTGATCTGTTGAAAAATCCCCAGCAGTAAACAGAATGAAAACTCCACAGTTAGATAAAGCTTTTTTTTTAACCCTGGGACGTAGGAGTTTTACGTGCAAAGGTGACATTACCGGTATCTATGAAGGAAGATTCCTTTGAAAATTGCATTCATCAGATTCTCAATGTTTTCCTTCTTTTCTATAATCTGAAAGAAATGGCATCAAACTCTTTATTACTTGTTATAGCCTTAAAAAGAAAATGTTGTTACAGATACATATTTATCCTAATTCATCCCAGCAGCCTGACAAATCGAGTGGTCAATTGCTTCATTTAGAATCATAAAACAATATAGACAGGGAAGGAAACTGTTATCTCTACCTGTTCTGGCCTACATGTGCCTCCAAACCCATGGTGATGTGGCTGACTCCTAACCGTCCTCTGGGCAATTAAAGTTGTGCAATAAATGCTGGCCTAGCTAGTGACACCGTCATCCCATGAATGAATTTATAAAAAGAGCATTCAACCCAACAACTCTGTATCAGCTCATTTTGACAGCAATCCAATTAGTTCCCTTTCCCTGCATGGTACCCATATCCTTCATTTCTTTCTCCTTTAATTATTTAGCCAATTCCTTCCTATATTCATGAAAAGAGAAGCATGTTGATGAAGCTTTTGTCGCACACTCATCAGGACAAACACAAGAATGCCAAATTTCTTCAGTTCCTTTCTGGAGGATCTTACTGGATCTGGATGCATCAGTCTAACAGGCAACGCATTCCTTGTTGCATTCACAAGGTTTTCCTTACGTTGCACCTAGTTTTTTAACAATCACTATGGACCTGTACTTTCTGGTTATCAACTCTTCAGCTATTGAGAATGCTTTACCCATGATTCTTAAAACCTCTTTGGCAGAACCTGAATGCCAAAGAGTTCCCTAAAAGTTACTTTCTCTGAGAATCTAAAATTCAACAGCCACAGTTGCCTTACTTCTTTCCAGCCCTTCTCAATCAGTAAGAGTTGCTAAGAAAAGCTGTGAATCTAATTCCAGGAACTGCTCACCAATTCAGCTTCAGGAGAGAGGGGAAGTGGTTCTCACAAATGGGTAATACTCATTGATGTTCAAACAGGTTAAAGACTCTCACCCTCACCTCATGAACTGTAGTGGCTTGAGACCATTATTTTCTCAGTTAAAAATCACACAACACCAGGTTATAGTCCAACAGTTTATTTGGCAGCACTAGCTTTCGGAGCGCTGCTCCTTTATCAGGTAGTTGTGGAGTATAAGATCATAAGACAGCACCTGATGAAGGAGCAGCACTTCGAAAGCTAGTGCTGCCAAATAAACCTGTTGGACTATAACCTGCTGTTGTGAGATTTTTAATTTTGTACACCCCAGTCCAACACTGGCATCTCCAAATCATTACCTCCTCAGGTTAACAAGCAGCGGCCATTCATTTTGGCCTTGCCTCAATCTTGAGAAACATTTTCTTTAAAATATTTGAGGGAGCATTCTGCTAGATTTCGGGATGGAAACAGCGACGTTAAAGCAGTCAGCTTACCTCCTTTTTCTTCTGCAAGAACGTTTCCAGCCTCCTGTTGGGTCTTTTGTCAAACATCTCAACTTCACACTGTCGCTGAGAGTTTTGCAACTGGACTCTCAAACTCAGAGTCACATTGATTAAGGCCGTCATGAGTTTCATAGCTTGAGGGTAAGAGAAATAAAAAAAATCCTCATAAGCATTGTTGAGCACAGGCTCTCACAACTTTATACAGATGTCATCAACGCAAACAAGAGATTATATTGCCCTAGATAAGTATGAGTATTTCGGTGGAAGTTTATGTGGAGTTGAAAGCTGAAAATCGGGAACAAGTCCATCTCTCCTTGGCTTATGGGTGGCAGCCATGCCCTATCATGGCCTTTGGCTGTTAATTGGCTCAGGGAGACCCTTACGTGAACCTCCCTCACCTCACACAAACAAGAAGCTCACCACTCTCTAGTCTCAGCAGCGCCAGCAGGCATGGTGGCCACTGATGGAACTGCAGGCCACCGCCTTGGATCTGGAAGCCTATTGGCAGGGTCCATTGATATGGATAGGTGGGGGTAGGTTCCAGAAGGAAATGGGCGAAGTGATGGTGTGGAGTACCACTGGGGAATGGACTCCATTGGGCACAGAATCTCCACTGCCCACAAAATGGCCACCAGGTCACTATGGAGTGTCAACATTAAATTCTGTGTCTTACAATTGTGTACTCCACAACTACCTGATGAAGGAGCAGCCCTCCGAAAGCTAGTGCTTCCAAATAAACCTGTTCGACTATAACCTGGTGTTGTGTGATTTTTAACCATGTAGGAGGAGATCCTTAAATCACTATTATTCAGATATTTAAGGTCTTCAATTAGCACAAGGTCAAGCAGGGTGCCCAACAATTTCCCCGCCACAGGTAAAATACCAGTGGAGACAGGGGCTCAGTAATACTACCATGTCAACTCTTTTGTGGCCTCTCTGCCCACCAGCAGACTCCTGGAGGTCACTTGTTGTATCCGTTGCTCCCTATGCGGTCTCCTCTAAATTGGGGAGACTGGATGCCTCCTCGCAGAGCGCTTCAGGGAACATCTCCGGGATACCCGCACCAATCAACCCCACCGGCCCGTGACCCAACATTTCAACTCCCCCTCCCACTCTGCCAAGTTCATGCAGGTCCTGGGCCTCCTCCACCACCGCTCTCTCACCACCCGACGTCTAGAGGAAAAACGCCTCATCTTCTGCCTCGGAACACTTCAATCCCAGGACATCAATTTGGACTTCACCAGGTTCCTCATTTTCCCTCCCCCCACCTTACCCAAGTTCCAACCTTCCAGCTCAGCACTGTCCTCATGACCTGTCCTATCTGCCAATCTCCCTTCTCACCTATCTGCTCCGGCTGATGGAATTCAATGTGGGCAAATGCGAGGTCTTGCACTTTGGAAAAAAGAATAGAAACATGGTTTACTTTCTAAACGGTGAGAAAATTCGTAAAGCCAAAGTACAGAGGGATCTGGGAGTGCTAGTTGAGGATTCTCTAAAGGTAAACATGCAGGTTGAGTCCGTGATTAAGAAAGCGAATGCAATGTTGTCAATTATCTCAAGAGGGTTGGAATATAAGAAGCACTGTTGTGCTACTGAGACTTTATAAAGCTCTGGTTAGGCCCCAGCCCGAAACGTCGATTTTCCTGCTCCTTGAATGCTGCCTGACCTGCTGTGCTTTTCCAGCACCACTCTGATCTAAACCCCTGGAGGTGATTGGTCAGGGGCAGTAAAATTCCACCCTGTATATGTACAGTGATCTCCTCTTTGATTAATACTGTGCCTCTAACAAGCAGCTGGAGGATTGTCAAGGTTTAAGGAGAGAATTCCAGAACATGGCTCGGAGAGGGTGGACGCTAGGAAATTGTTTCTGTTAGGCGAGAAGACTAAGACCCGTGGACACAGCCTTAGAATTAGAGGGGGTAAATTCAGGACAGAAATGCGGAGACATTTCTTCAGCCAGAGAGTGGTACGTCTGTGGAATTCATTGCCGCAGAGTGCAGGAGGCTGGGACGCTAAATGTCTTCAAGGCAGAAATTGATAAATTCTTGATGTCACAAGGAATTAAGGGCTACGGGGAGAATGCGGGTAAGTGGAGTTGAAATGCCCATCAGCTATGATTGAATGGCGGAGTAGACTCGATGGGCCGAATGGCCTTACTTCCGCTCCTATGTCTTATGGTCTTATGGTCTTAGCACTTGGCATTGACAGCTGACAGCTCGGGGTTGGCAGTGGCCTAGTGGTGTTATTGCTAGACTACTAACACAGAGGTCTAGGTAATCTTCTAGGACACAAGTCCAAATGGCTGATGATGGAATATGAATTCAATAACAAATCTAGAATTGCAAATCTAATGGTGACCATGAATCAATTGTCAGGAAGGAAAAAAAAAAGTCTGGTTCACAAATATCCTTTAGGGAAGGAATTCTGCCATCCTTACCTATTCTTGTCTCCATGTGCCTCCAGACCCGCAGCTATATGGCTCACTCTTATAATAAATGCTCGTTCAGCCAGTGACGCCCACACCCCATGAATTATTAATAAAGTGAAAGGAATTGGGAGATGTGGAAGAGATCAGTTGAAAGGGGCACAGATGTCCAGGAGAAATCACCTTCAGCAGAAAAGGGAAACACGTAGGGTGGAAGGAAGGTCCCATGTTTCACTCTCTTATTATTGATCCCGCTGTCTCTCTGTGAATACCATTCCGCCACAACGAGACACGCTAAACCTTTGTACACCAAGGTTCGGAGATCCACTCTGCCGGTTCCGTGGTTACCTCTACCCGGAACTGTAGAGATTGTACACATGATATTTTCAGCCCTCCACGTGCAGCATTGGAGGAGCACCACACACAGCACAAAGAGTCAAGGAGCAGGGAGCTTGCCACTCATGTCACAACTGGGAAGGGGCAAATCAATATCATCCCCTTCAGTGACACCCCCAAAGACTGCATTTAGATATAAATCAAAAATATACATGTTATACAATGCAAAATGGTCGGATAAATCCATGCTTTGCGGTAGTTGGCCCCTTAGAATTGAGATGGCTTAAGGATTGGGCTCCCACTTTAGGAGGCAATACATAAGGTTGCTACACCAGATTTCTACGCCCTTTTATCTTGTCAAATGCCCCAGCAGGATATGTTATTTGAAAATCTAGCAAGGGTTTCCTGGTCTTGGGCACACATTGCTAGCTCTGAAGTTGTGCGATGACAACTGTGCAAAGTATTGATGCTTTACCTCTTTGGCTTAATTATCCTCAGGCATTCCCCCAGAATGTGATATAGAATTCTGGCCTCCTCATGTTCCTTTACACTCTTTCAAACTGCTCCACTTTCCTATCTGGACACTACCCCAATTCCACCTTCTCCCACCATTAACCCTTAACTTGAGGGGTCTATCAATTTGTACTATTCTTACCTGCGAGTGTGCTGGTGTGCCGAAAGGCTCTCACCTGGGAGTCTGAGAGCCCAGTCAACAGGGAGATCACAGTATCCATCAGGTATTCATCGTGTATGATAGTGTATTGGCAATGCTGAATCAGCACAGAGAGAAACTCACAGAAATTAGACTTGAATTTCTTCCAATAGGGCCCTGACATCGTAAGGGGATAATCTCCACTGTCCTAGAAAAAGAGCAAGAGACTCATGACCAAGCAGTGAATCGGTTAGGGTTACCAAGTCTCGAAGATTACCCCACCCTCATTATCCTACACCTAATCCCAGCCTGTCAGCGCCTCAATTGTAAATGTCCCACAGGCTGCATCATTTCACCACGTGTCCTCAGCCATTCAGCTCCTAGATTTCCCCCTTCCTCCATTAATGTCTGCACTGCTCCCTATTCAAGATGTTCCTTAAAACCTATCTTATTGACAAACCCTTCAATCATTGTTCCAACACCTCCCTATGTGCCTCAGTTTCAAATGTTAATGACTGCGCCTTTGAAGCATCTTGGGATGCTCCACCTCTGATAAAGGGTGCTATTCAAATATCAGTTGTTTCTGTTGATAGATTCTCCAGGAATTGAAGATTAATTTCCTGGGTACTGACGCCCAGGAGAAAACATACATTTGCTTATTCATTGAATATTTCTTACTGTAGAAAAGTTGAAAATAGGGTAAGAGTTGTTTCAACTAGAGATGATTGTTAAACGTGTGAAGCAAAGTACAAAAGGCATTTGGATGGAAACATGAATAGGAAGGGTTTGGAGGGATATCAGCCAAATGCTGGAAAATAGGACTAGATTTATTTAGGATATGGTATGGACAGGTTGGACTGAAGGGTCTGTTTCTGTACTGTACAACTCCATGACTCTATATTAAAAAGTCTCCAGGAATATGTCCATTCAGAGGTGGCAACCCCCGTGGATTATGTAGAAATTTCTTTGTTTTGGTCCTCCTCAAGGCCTCTTTGTCCCCTCTTCTGTCCAGTGCATTAATTACCTTGTCTTTGCCACTTCATGATATTTCTTGAGCAGGGAAATTTAATTAACTTTGTTTTCGATTGCCATTTCTTCCTCACTTTCACATGGTCCACCTTGGATGGTAAGCTACCCTTCCTTGACTTCTTCGTCACTCGTTCTGAGGATAAGTTGTCAAATAAAACCTAGAATCAGCCCACTGACTCCCACCACCTCTCGACAGAATATGCTCCCACCCTCTCCTATAAGGACTCTCTTGCATTCTCCTAATTTCTCCATTGCATCTGTCTTCTTGTTGCACATGCTCCCCACCATGGTTGACAGATCTTTGATTGTGTCTGTGTTTTTTTCCCAAACCTTTACTCTCATCCTTTCCCGATCCTCCCCAACGATAGAGTTCCCTGGCCAATCTCTGCATTCAATGGATCTTCCTCCATCATTTCTGCCACCTCCGGGACAATGGCACCAATGAACACATCTTTCCCTCTCTTTCTGGCATTCCAAAGGTTATGTTCGCTCTGCGACACCCTGCTTTACTCCTCAACCCCATCGTCTCTTTCCTGGGAAACTTTTCCAATGCAACAGCATGAATTGCAAGAACTGTTTTTTTCACCTCCTCCCTTCAAAGTAACCAGTCAGAACTTCCAGGTTAAAACAGCAATATGAATGCACTTTTGAAAAATTATTGTTGTTTCATATAGAAGCATAGAGTCATAGAGCATGGAAACAGACCCTTCAGTTCAACCAGTTCATGCCGACCCATAATTCCAAACTAAACTAGTCCGACCTGCCTCCATATCTCACTAAACATTTCTTATTCATGAACTTATCCAAATGTCTTTTAAACGTTGTATCTGTACCTACATTCACCACTTCCTCTGGAAGTTCATTCCACACATGAATCATTCTCTGTGTAGAAAATGTTGCTTCAAGTGTCTTTTTTAAATCTTTCTCCTCTCACCTTAAAAAAGTCCCCTCCTGAGGGAAAAGACACCTGCCATTCACATTATCTATGCCCCTTCATGGTTTTATAAATTCTGTCGGGTCATCCGTCAACCTCCTACGCTCCAGTGAGAAATGTCCCAGCTTATCCAGCCTCTCCTACACTGGGGAGGCCAGACACAGATTGGGTAATCACTTCATTCTGCAGTCTCTGTGCATGACTCTGAGCTTCTGAATGCATCGTTGTAATTCTCCACCCACTCCCACTTTGAACTCTCCCACCTCAGCTTGTTACATTCAGAATCCCAGATGCTGTTCTCTGGCAGAAGGAAGCCATTCAGTCCGTTGCATCTGTACTGGCTCTCCGCAAGAGCACGTCAGCTCCTGCAAGTGTTCAAACAAAGCTCAGCACAAGGGCACTTTACAGCCTTCTGGTCTCAAATTGAGTTCAATCTTTGCTCCAATTCTTCCAACAGTGATGGTTCCATCCTTTTCTATCCTTCCCCTCCTCTTTTCACTAGTTCTGTGCTTAAAACCTGTTACATCCCTGATGTTTTTCCAGTTCTGATGAGAGATCATTGACCTCAAAAGTTAACTCTGTTTCTCTCTCCATGGATGCTGCCTTAACATTTCTAGCATTTCCCACTTCTTCACTTTAATGATTGGGTCACCTCTCTCTGCAAAGAATAAGCAAGAATAGAAAAAGAAACACAACTCATATTGGGGAATACACAATCACCGTTAAAATAAAGAAAACTAAATAATACCAAGTCTAGTGGCCAGGTAACATTCAAGATCCAGGGGTAGACCATGAACTTCTTGTACTGTAAGCCTGTTTCCTGCAAAAGGTACAATGTTAAACTGAATTTCAAGAAATCCATTAAAGGCCAACACCTTGCAAAATATTGCAGTCTATTACTAAAGCAACAACTGAATGTAGGTGCCAGATCAGATCTGCAGAACATCTCCAAGTGTTCCACATACAACTAATGACTGTGAACTCCAGCCACTCTTATTACGGGGAGAATGATGGCATTGGGCAGTAACACTGGTCATGTACTCTGGAGAAGAATATTCTCGGGACACAGGTTCAAATCACACCATGGCAACTGTTGGAGTTTAAAATTTGATGTGTTAATAGGTCTGGAATTGAAAGCTTACCTTGGGAATTGTGATCATAAAGTTGTACAAACCCGTCAGGGAAGGAAACCTGCTGGCCCACATGTGACTCCAGATTACAGCAACCTACTTGAATCTTAAATGGTTGAGCTTTAAAGCAATTAGGGATGAGCGACAGATACTGGCCTTGATAGCAACCCCACATCCTGTGAAATAAATTACACGGGGCAGACATTCTAGTACAGCGAAATGCCACAAACAAGAGGGATCAGAAGGTGGACAACTCAACGTTTCGGGTGTAACCCATTTTCAGGACGGGGGATGGGTGTGGGGGGGGCTCCAGATAAAGGGGCAGGATGGTGATCCCCCTTTATCTGCAGCTCCCCTTACACCCACCCCTGGTCAACTTCTCCACCTCCTGATGCATCCTGGCTTGTTGTGTTCTTCCAGCCTCGTGCCTATTTACCTCGGATTCCAGCATCTGCAGTTTTTTTTTGTCTCTACAAAGAAGAGGGCTATCTGGTTGTAGCTAATCACAATTGATCCACACTTCCCATTCATTGGAAATGCAAACTCATTGACTTGATTTTCCCATCAGGAGTGGGAATTGGGGGTCAGCTTAGATTCAGGGTTGCAAAGCCACTTCCACTAGTTTGGCACAAATAGTGGTCTTCATGGGGCTCATTTAGGGGAAGGAATGGTCTGTTCATGACATTTCATTGCTGCTCAGTAGATTTCAGTCTTAAACATCCAATGAAACGTCTTGAGGTGCTGCCCAGCCCTGTAGCTGTCAGATTAGGTTTGGTCAGTTTCAAACAGCTCCTAAGGTCTCCCTGCCGTCATAAAAAACTTCAGGAACTCAGAAAGCAAGCACTTAACAAGCTCCATTATTACCCCCAAGGTGTCCCATTTAGGAGGCACCCTTCAGTTTCTCACCCCTGCCCACCCCACCCTAGGTTCTTCCCCCAACCCCCAAAACGCCATCCACAGGAACGTCAGGAGAGTTAGGATTCGAGGCGACAGAGCCAAATGCTAGGCCACTGGCTCCATACTTTCTCCATAACCCACCGGCTCCATCTGGAATCAGGAGAGGGAAAAGCCTGGACCATGAATGCAGTGCTTTGAAGTTTGCACTAACTTTACACTGCATTAACGCAGTGAATTTTGCACAAATCACTGGCCAGGTGGACATCGCAAATGGCCACCCGACCTGACAGCCACATACTGTCTGCAGTGGTTCAAGAGGGAGGCAGACCAGCTCCCTCAGCAGAGCAGCTAACGACAGAACAAAGCTGTCGCTTTGCCAGTGAAGGCCACTGAATGAGCATAGAGTGAACCTCATAGTCCTGGAGTAGGGACAGATAAGAAGAGAAGTCGGGAATTAAGAGTATTCTTTGCTTCAGTAAATTACTCAATACTTTTTATAAAAAGGAACAAAGCTGAGGGAGCTAACTTCTGTGCCAGAATGTGGGACAGAATACATGCATGTATCTGAGAATAACAGAATACAGAATAACTGGGTACCCCTTACCAATCCCCTGAACACTGCCATCTAAAAGCTCATTTTAATCACCCCCTTTATATGTTAAATGTAAGAATACTTTCTCATTCTTTGATCCATCTGCAAGCCTCAATGCCTTCTGCTTCCAAACTTCTAACCATGAAGTAACCACATCAGAGATCACATGAAGTCACAGAGTTTGTGTCAGAGTAGTAGTGTCCCTACCTTTGAGTCAGGCGGCCCAGACTCACGTCCTAACTGAACAGGTGAGGAAATACTTAGTTTTACAATTGCATTTCTTCACACATTCCTGTTCACCACAGGTTGAGAGCTATGTACCAACTAGATTGCTCCCCTTAAAGCAGTTAGTAAAGTTACCAGAGAGTTATTATAGGTTGCCAGCTTTGAAATCTGACAAACCTGGGACCTCTACCACCTGGAATACCTGGGGACACCATCTTCCAAGTTTCCCCTCCAGATCACACACCATCCTGACTCAGGACGATACCACTCCTTCACTGTCACTGGCTCAAATCCTAGAAATTCTCCCTCTAACAGTATTATGGGTATCCCTACACCCTAAGGACTGCTATAGTTCAAACTGGCAGCTCACCACCACTTACTAAAGGGCAATTAGGGATAGGCAATAAATGCTGGCCTAGTTGGCAATGCCCACATCAAGTGAATGAACAATTTAAATAAGAAAGAACAGCAATTCTTCCTCCAATCGTTGCCCACCTCCCTCTATACTTCCTAGTAACTTGCCTATGTAGCCACACTCCCCATGCAAACCCACACAGAATGCAAAGAGACTATTTAAGGATAGAGAGTACACTGCAACTGATAGTCACACAGATACACGCACCTCACTGTCCCCATCACTGAACAGCAATTAGGAGCATGAGTGCTTCCTGTGTTTTATCTCTTTCCTCATCCTTACCCCAGAAACATCAAGACTCATTTTAGATCTCTGATCTAGAATGATCACAGTCCAGGGATCAAAATGGAGACGGTCCTGGTTTGCACCAAAGCATTATCTATCTTTGGATCAGCTGTTTGTGTATCCCCTTCCTGTTCTCACAAGCATTGATAGAAATATTTAAACTTGCATAGTCGCCACATTCAGAAATTTCCTCCCTTGTGGTTCAAGAGGCTGGTCTGATTTAGTCACTTCTGATGTTAAAAAAAATTCAATTAGTAAAAAAAAAGAGAATGTCCTCTTCCACACAGCATGCACGCTTTCTCTTTTTTTTGCATTCAAAGTTGAGATTACACTGTTACTTGGTGTGGTGCAAATGATTTCCTGCACCAACAGGATGCTTACCACACATGCGATATGTACATTTTGTTGCCAATGTGATGCCAGGTACATGGGTCATATGTCTCAATGATTGGTGGACCACAGCAAACAAGGCATCCATATGAACATGCACAGTGGGCAGCATGCTGACCATTCTCAGACAAACCCATTCTTGCAAAACTAAGAATACCTCGCTCAACATTAGACACGACTCTGTTATTGCACAACATTTACTAAATGATCCTGACTGTGCTAAGAATTGCACGAGAAACCAATTTGATATCATCAGTCAGGTTTACATTATGATTAATTTCTGCATGCTACAAGAACACACGGGACTCTCTTGTTTTAGGCAAAAGGATATTGTCCGTGCATTGCATTTTTTTTCAATGAAGAAAGGATAGTACAGACCGCCACTGCCTTCTGCACTCCCCATGGCAACAGGTTGACCAATCAGGGTCTATTTGACTAGTCTATATTTCTTTCAGCTAAGATTGACAGTTAACAGTTCCTACAGCATCACCGTGCCAACTATCGTTGGACCAAGCAGCACCCTCTGCTGCACGTTGGTCTGAACTTTTCTTGTTCATCAGTCCTGAAGCGTGCACAATGAAAATCTTCAACATAGTCTCCCTTTTCAGCAATCTTTAAGCTCTGCGCTGCTGAGCAATTAGAGTTGCATTTGATAGACTTTTGGGGTCACAAAGGGAATAAAGAAGAGCGGGCATGGAAGTTGAGGTGAGGCAGGCACTGATCTTATTGATTGGCCAATCAGGCTTAAGGGTCTACACTTTGTTCCGATGTTGTGCACACTGCATTATTAAGGTAATGGGGAAGCTACCACTGTGCCTTTTGGCTGTGTCAGCCTGTGACACTCTCTCGGCGAGCTGTCGCATTTGTTGACTCCGTGCATGCATCCTGCCTGCTGTGAAATTGATGCTTATACAGCATTCAAATCCCACAATTTATGTGTGAAAGAAGATTGAATATACAGCACAGGATGAAAACCGTGTTTTCAAATCAATCTCAAAAACCTTATTTCACCTCATCAAATTCCTCAGTCATTTTTCTCTTAATGTCAGGGCTGTGCATATTTTGAAAGACCTCAGCTGTAACCATCCCTGCAACAACAGGAGAGAAAAAAACACTAAGAATGAAACACATTACTTAAAAATATTCATGCCTGAGTATAAAATACATTACGTTTTGACAAAAGGAATGTCTTCATAAAGCAGAATGTATAAATAATAAATGTATTACTGCGCTAAAATTCTGCTGGTCCGAAATCCCAGGTCCTGAGATTAGCCCGATGTGCTTCGGGCAATTGGAGTTGTCACAATTGAGTTTAAAGTCGGATGATCTGGCTTTGGACAACAAGCTCCACAGTGTGCTCATACAGTCCAGTTTTGGATGGGAATATTCAGTTTTGAACCACATTGTGCAGTTGAAAACCTAACATTCAGACAGAACAGCCCAGGTTTGGACAAACTGTAACAACAACTTGGATTGATTAAGTGCCTGTCATATTGCAAATTGTCCCAGAATACCTTAAAAAGACAAAACTGACCACCAAAAGGTGGCACGGTGGTTTAGTGGTTAGATGCCTCACAGTGCCAGAGATCTAGGTTTGATTCCAGCCTCGGGCGACTGTTTTCTGTAGTTTGCACATTCTACCTGTGTCTGTAGGTTTCTGCTGGGTGCTCCAGTTTTTTCCAACAATCCAAAGATATGCAGGTTACATGCAGTGTCCAGGGATGTGCATATTGGATGGGTTAGCCATGGTAAATGTCAGGTTACAGGGATACAGTGGGGGTGGGATGTTCTTAGGAGGGCTAGTGTGGACTTGCTGGGCCAAATGGCCTCTTTCTGCACTGTAGGGATTCTATGAATAGTGAAAATTGACAAGATGTAGCCAAAGAAAGAATCAGATAGACTCTCTTCATGGACAAACACAGAATGTGCTGGAGAAACAAAATGACTCTTCTTTGGACTCTTTATCTCTCCACAAATAATGTAAGCCTGCTGACTTTCTCCAGTATTTTAAACGTTTGTTTCAGACTTCCAGCATCTGCAGTATTTGTTTTCATTTGAGGTTCCCTTCAGGAAGGATGGGGAACACGTAAGACATTGGTATTTAGGAAGCATGTTCCAATTTGTAGGGCCAATATTTTTGGAACAGGAAACCTCACAATCCTTAAAAGTTCTTGAATGAACACTTCAAGTGTCATAACATTCAAAGCTATGGGCCTAATGTAGGAAAGTGAGACTAGTATAATGTTGGCAGTACAAACTCAATGGACCAAAGGGCCTCTTCTGGATGATTCTATGACCACGTTATGAAAATCCCCAGATAGAGAGAAAAAGACTGAATGATTTGCAGGAATACCCTGTTGCATAGCCTGGAGGCAACAACAGACTGAGCTAAGCCTGAGGCTATGCAAGAACTTATGGATTGAGCTACAAGATCTTTACACCAATATATTGCCAAGAGGAGAACCATAGAAGCTTGGTTCCTATTGGCTTCAATGGGGAAGGTCAGGACTGAAAGGCCAAAATGATGGGACGCAGATGGAGAAATACAAACAATGGAATTTGGAAGGTCATCCAGTAGTGTACTGGAATAACAATGATGAAAAGCAGAAGGGCATCAGGAGCTATAAGGTGGACAGCTGCAAGCAATGTTTCAGAAATTGAAACATACATGCTTCTTGATGGCCTTACTGTGGAGTTGAAATATGAGCTGAGGGTGAAGCATTGAGTTTGGCAGCAGTTAAACATGTTCCATTAGACCACAAGGATAGAATGGGAGTATAGTACTGACTGGATACTCTAGAGAAAACCAGAGACTAAATGGACCAAATGGCCTCATTTGGTGGTCATTATGATTAAATGTCTTTTATAAGGTCAAGCTTGGGCTGGGTGTGAAGATTCCTTACATTCCTGCATCCCATCTCTCAGCTTGGACCCAAAGGTTAAGGAGCCTAAAAGTTCAACACTTCAGGAAATGACCAAGTACCACTATTATTCCCTGGGCTTTTGCAATTAACCATTCAGCAAGGTCAGTGACACTGTTACACAGCAGGCACAGCTGCTGACACAAGTTCTCAGATCACACTGGACTTTCCTTTTACTACTCTACAAAATTACACTCTATACCCTTCCTCGCCCCACCCATTGCATTCAGTTTCCAGGCCAGTGTGTAAATAAATGATTAACTTAAGAACTTTCTGAGCTGTTTGTGAGCCCAGAGAAAATTAAAAACATCTTTCCTCCAGCGAATGGAATTTAAGTCATAACCTTGCGTATATGTAATTTCCAAAAGATGATAAACTTGTTTTTCTCTTGCTGTCAAGGCATATTTTAGAGCGAGATATTTTTATGAAAAGAGCATTACCACCTGGTTCTATAGTGAGGGAAAGAAAAGATTTTACATTACATCTTTGTCACAGGAGCACAAGAACTGGAAGGGGCCATTCAGGCAGTTGGGCTTATTCTTCCATTCAATTAGATTAGGGTTTCCCAAAGTGGGGTCAAGCTCCCAAGCAGGGTTGTGAGCTAAGGTTTTAGTGTCATGATCTATGAAGCAGCAATAACCACAATAGAGCTCTGACCGAGTTATAATGGCTGCTCTCCATCTCTACACAGCCCCTCGCACTCACCTTCCCTCTCACATTTTCACTGAGTTGTAGTGAGAATGTTCAAACTTTGAACTGTGGTCAGAATGGAGAAAATTTGGGAAGCACTGAATTAAATCATGAAGGATCTGTATCTCAACCCCATTCTATCATTTTTTCCTGCCCATGCCATTTGGATATTCTTACCCAACTAAGCCCAACTGTCTTAGACTTAATTGCTCCATTATTGTTCCAGAAACTAAAGCCTTTTGACAGAAGATGTCCCAAATTTCTACAACTGAATGGAAAACAGGTTTCTTAATTTCCTTTCTGAATGACCATGCCGTAGTTTTGTTCTTAATTCACACATCAGAAGAAATTGGGGCTTCTTTTGTTGGATCTGCCCTGTCAAATCCTCTTATCTAGTTAAACACCTTTACCAGATCTTAAAAGCATTTTACAACCTACGGATTAGAGTTGAAGTTCAATCATTTTGGTTATGTAAGCAAAGAGGCGGAAAGGTGTGGAAATTGGGTGGATGAGGGGATTATCATCGTAAGTAATTTCTTATTCAAAATGTGAACTGAGCAATCATTCCGAATGCAATTTAAGCTGAGGTTCAATCACAATGCTGAGAAATAGAATATCTGGAAAGTATTAAATCATCCCTGTGTATTCAGAGCATTTAGTGAAAGGCAGGGCAATGCATCATGGATACGACAGCGCACATTAATGACACATCCAAGCAGGGTACCTTTGCATCCTGAACACTGAATGAAAAAGATGATGAGATCCAGGAGTGCGGTATCTCTGTCTTGTTTATACTCTTCAATCCAGTCATTAACAACAGACTACAGAGCAAGAAAAGAACAGTCACAAATTCTAATGCAACGTTCCAATAAAGAAACGTTCTTAAAGAGCATATATAATTCCTTCAAATTGTAGAAAAATTATAATTTTCTTTCTAAGCATTTCGAAGTACTAAGCTTTAGTACTTTATGTGAAGGTATTGTTGACAGGACTGTGTTGAAGACTAACCATATGGACGGATTGGGGTTTTATTAGACAGGAAAATACATTGAATAATAGTTTATTAGAAACCCACATTTTTCCACTAATCAGTTGATCTTCCAAAGCTATACCCACAATTTTACAAATATCACAATATAGAGTGTCTTTGCCCAAAACAATGGCAACTACGTAAAAGACTTTGAGGCTCCAGACCAGTGAGCCTTGAATCATAAGAGCCCAAGCCTTCAACCAGTAGGATGGACAAATTGTCTGTGTTACATAAAAGCACTTTGTTCTTATTTCTGTGTCTTCTTCTTATGTCTTTGATACCATTAATATTTGTCTAACAGTCAAGGGCAGGAATCAATATATTCCTGCCATCAGTTGACGTTGCATTTATCGACATCATCCTGCCTCTGTGCCATTTTCCTGGAGATTGGATCAAAGACTGAAAGGTTTCCCTTTCACAAGCAGCAGATAGGGAAATCAGGTAAAATGTTCTTACTTGCATAACAATTTAAGGGACCAAAGGTATGGCAGCTCATTTAAGACAGAGATGAAGAGACCTCTTTTCTCACAAGGGCTTATATGTCTTTAGAACTCTTTTCCTCACTGGGTGGTGGAAACAGAGTCCTTGAATAATTTTAAGGCAGCAATAGATACATTCTTGTTTTCAAGTTGGGGAGGAAAGGTTATTGGGGTTCAGGGGGAATGTGGATCAGCCATGATGTTATTGAATGGCTGAGCATACTCAAGGGGCTGAGTGGCCTTCTCCTGCTCCTTTTTTATATGCTTGTATATAACCAAAAACATCAAGTCTTTCCTGGGTTAGCTGGTTTCAGCCAACACCTCAGGGTACAATTGGAACTATAGTGCTGGAGAGGTGCAACTATTCCTGATCGAGTCACCTCTTCATATATAGATGTCAGTTGAGGGCCATTATTTGGCAATAATGGCCACAAATAACATGAGTTACAGACTACTGGTTTTGCTGGAATGTTAGATATTGCCGCACTATCTTGAAGGATATTCTCATAGTCCTGCCAATACCTGCATGGCACTTTTTCCCATCCTGACTACTTCAAACAGTGTGACAGCCTCAATGTCGTCATCCCTCTGGCAGCGTCCATTCCTGCGGTCCTGGTGGGAACACACTGATGCTCTCCTTCTGCTTTTCTCAGACAGGCTCCTCCGTCTCCTTTTCCATGACTTCAAAAAAGCAAAAGGGAAAGAATGATTTATATTTGATTTCCAGCACTAGCAAAGGATTCTGAAGAGGAGTCACTGGATTGAAAATATTAATTGTTTCCCTCTCCACAGTTGCTGCCAGTCCTGCTGAGTTTCTCCAGCAGATTCTTTTGTGTCTAAAATTTCATCTGTTGTCTAACATAACACTTCACTGGTTGGCAAACTACTTCCCACTGAATATCACTGCTCCTGTCTCTAGCAACCTGAAATCAAATTATCTAACTCTGCCACTGAGAACATGGGATCAGGAATGGGCCATTCAGCCCTCAAGATCATTCCTACCTTCCAAGTAGATCATGACTCATATCTTATTTACCTCATTTTCCAATTTTTTAATACCTTTAGCAAAAATAAAGTCTATCTAGCACAGATTTCAAATGTTCAAATGGACCCCTGCATCAATATCTCTCTGAGGGGAGGAGTCTCAAACTTCCATTGCCTTTTTGTGAAGAAGTGCTTCATGAACAGGATCACTCCAATTTCAATGTGAAATCCTCTCGTTTTAGGATCATCCACAAGGGGAAGTAGTTTTCCTCCAATAACCCTATTTGGGGCAGCATGGTGGCGCAGTGGTTAGCACTGCTGCCTTACAGCACCAGGGTACCGGGTTTGATTCCAGCCTTGGGTGACTGTGTGGAGTTTGCACATTCTCCCCGTGTCTACATGGGTTTCCTCTGGGTGCTCCGGTTTCCCACCACAGTCCAAAGATGTGCAGGTCAGGTGTATTGGCCATGCTAAATTTTCCATAGAGTTAGGTGCATTAGTCAGAGGTGGGTGGGTCGGTGTGGACTGGTTGGGCTGAAGGGCCTGTTTCCACACTATAGGGAATCTAATCTAAATCTTTTAACAATTTTAGATACATCAATTAGATCACCCTCAATCTTGTTCTGTTGTTTTAATTCATTTTTATTTCATTAGTCCTGCTTTTATTCGTATATTTGAAGTCTAACTAGGCCATGTCAGAGAAATCAAATTTTTATTTACAGGTAGTTCTCCTATAATGCCGTCGTTGTGTTCCAGTGAAACCTCGCTAAATAGAAAATCGCTTAGCAGAAATAATGGAGCCTACGGGAAAGATGGGGTTGAGGTAGACCAGCAAAAAATATCACTCATGATTGCTCAAAAATCACCCAAATATCTAACACAAAGTACAGCACAGCCTGAATGAAGGTTGAAATCATATTTATTAACAAAACAAAGGGAAATTTAACACAATACATTTAAAAAATGTAAGAAAGCTACTGTCTGTACAATACCTCTCACAGAAAGCTACTCTGTCAGCAGCTGACATCGGCGCATGGACAGAACAAAGCACGCAAACCAATCCCTGCTGGAATCATGTTTTTGCGAGCGGAGGTAAGCGTTCTCCAAAATACTGTTCCCTAATTCTTCAGCGACACTATAGACAAATTGTACTACCAAAATGTGTGTTACCCCAGCACTATGTGTATTTGCTAATGGGATATAGGTATTGCTGGCTGGGCCAGCATTAATTACCCATCCCACATTGCCCTTGAGAAGGTAGCATTGAGATGCCATCTGGAACTGCTGCAGTCCTTGTGATGCAGCAACACCTACAATGCTGATATTGAAGGAGTTCCAGAATTTTGACCCAGCAACAAGAAGGCAATGTACTTCCAAGTCAGGATGGTGAGTGGCTCGGAGGAGAAATTGCAAGCGGTGGAGCTCCCGTGTCCTTCTAGGTGGCAGAGGTTGTTGACATAGAAAATGCCATCAGAGGAGCCTTAGTGAATTTCTGCTGAGAACCTTGCAGGTGGCATACAATGCTCCACTGTGGCATCAGTGGTGGAGGGAGAATTTTTAAAACACAGAAAGGGTTAAAGAAATGACTTAACCTGCAGTGTGACCAAAATGGCATCAAATGTAAATGACAGTTTTGAAATATTTGTGTCTTCTAAAAGTTTGAATTATTGAATCCAAAATTTAAAACAAACCATAATATAGACAGTTTTACAGTTGTGTCAGAGAATTAAAACCAAATCTCAAGATTGTGGTACCCAACCATTGCATCTTATTATTAGACAAGGAAATTTCTGTGTACTCACCGATAAGGAGCCTGCACTTCCCCTTCTTTGGTTCTCCAGATCATTGTCAGGCTCCGAATGGCTCTCATTCTCTCTGCAACAAACATACAACAAATAAACTTCTGGAGACTCTGAACCACACTGACCTGATTCTACTGTTCTGTAGAAGGGGCATGGGAATTATTCAGAGGATTACTTTCCATAGTCTATTTAAATCTGGATGAGGTAGTGGAGAACCAGAAATCCAACCAATATTACACAGGGTCTGAATGAATCCCACCATCTACCCTCGCAGTGACTGAAATAACCAAATTCACTTTTCATAATACAAGATTTAGGGCAGCACAGTGGCTCAATGGTTAGCACTGTTGTCTCACAGCAGCAGGGACCCAGGTTCATTCTTCCCTTGGGTGACTGTCTGTGCGGAGTTTGGCACATTCTCCCTGTGTCTGTGTGAGTTTCTTCCAGGTGCTCTGGTTTCCTCCCACAGTTCAAAGATGTGCAGGTTAGGTGGACTGGTCATGCTAAATTGCCCATAGTGTCCAGGCACGCTAGGTGGGTTAGCCATGGGAAATGCAGGGTTTCAGGGATAGGGTGGGTATGAATAGGAAGTTCTTCAGAGGGTTGCCATGGACAAATGGGCCAAATGGCCTGCTTCCTCACTGTAGGGATCCAAGATTATGCTAGTGCTTTGGGACAATAAATCTCAAAAATATTACTCTTGAGAAGGAACATTAGCATCAGAGAAAAGAGGGCTTGTACTTTGTTCTGATGTTTTGGGTGAGATCAGTCAGGATAGTTGCAGAAACAGAGGGGCAAAATCTGGCAAAACCCATGGTATTTCTCCCACATGGCCACTTACGATATCTTGTGGTATTTTCTACCTCCAACTATTTGGGAAAGGGTGCTGAAAGAAGTTTAGTGTGTCCCATCTCTTTTGTCTTTGCTATGGCTCAGGCCTATCTAGTGATTACCAGAGGACTATTCATATCCATGGTATGTATGTACAAAAGAGACACTCTTCTTAGTTAACAAGAAGGTTTTCTGCAGGATAGCAGTAAGTATAACTACAATTGGCCAGGCAAATTTCCTAGGTCTATGGGGAGCTGGTATAGATGTATTTGCTTCCACCAAAAGCTCAAATGGAACTTCTCATCTTCACCCATAGGTGGCATGTGACTTCAATAGAATGGGTAAAGCCAACATAACAAGAATATTAATCCCTTCAGAACATTACCACACACATCTCCCCCCAAACCTTTCTCCCCATAGTTATCCCATTGTACAGTTACGCACATTCACCAGTGTCCAAGTCTCTATCTGCACAAATGCAGGCATTCTGCACATTACACACTTTATTCAGAGTACACTCACTTCTGTTTTGTTTGCTGTATACTGTGCAATATATTGTTTATTGTAAATTTGGGTTTTTAGTTTTTGAATTAGTAACACGTCAATTTTCTGTATGTCTATTGTTAATAATTAGCTTGTAAGCGGTGATTTATTAAAGTTTTTAAGGCCTAGCTTTATAACTAACAAACTTTTGTGAATATTGGTAAGATTTTACAATTGAACAACATAAACAAGTTTCAGTTCAGAAGATCCGGAGAGGTTCTTTTAAGTTTAAGGGAAAAATCCATAACATGGAGAGAGAGTTTTTGAAAAATTTTATATCGAGTTTGAGCAGTCCTTTGAAGTATTTCGATGAATCAGCTGTGTACACTAGTGCTCCTGTGACAGTAGGGATATAATAAAGCTAAATTACATTAAAGAAATAATGGTAGTCCCAACAATGTAGTGTTGGAATAAAACCATGAAGAGGTTACTTCAAATGAAGCAATTTAAGTTCAAGCAAATAATAGATCCAGGGAAAACTATCTGCAGTTCTAGTCTACAAATTAAGGTCACAAGAAACTTAAACATATTCAGGCTTTAGAGACAGTCACTCTGGTGTGAGTACTGTACAAGAAGTATTTTTGGTTTCTGTATAAGGTGCGTTTTTGGGGACTGTATCAGGCGTAAGTTTTGGGTGTCATATAAAAGCTGTTGTTTTTCTTTTCAATTTATAAAGGAGTGTTTTGGGATTAATGGCATTATATTTTTATAGCCTTTATAAAAATTCTTGTGTTTAAATTGATTTATTCTGTTTTATCTTCATTACTATTATTAATAAACTTCTGTTTTATTGTTAAAGCAAAAGTTGCAACATTATACATTCACAACTGAGCAAGAGACTACTTTGCTAAAACCAAAACAAATGAAATCTTAACTATCAAACCAGATTTCAGTCTGGGATCTGGTTTGTCAAGCACTTGGAAGAATGGTAGGTCTCTTCCATGAGAATGGTTGACCCTGGATCTAATCTACATATCAGTTCTTCACTGGAGGATCTTTTATCTCTCATAGAAACATAGAAATTAGGTTCAGAAGTCCGAAATTGAGCTCTTTGAACCTACTCCACTATTTGATATGATGTTGGTTGATCCTATAACTCAATGCCACATTCTTGCTTTGACCCCACACTCCTTGATACACACATCTTTCTCTCCTGAATATATTCAGTGGCTTGGCCTCCACAGCTTTCTGTGGTAAAGAATTCCACAGGTTCTCTATCCTTTGTGAGAAGAAAACTTTCGCCATCTCAGTCCTACCTGAGACTGAATCACGTACTTCTAGGTGCCCCAAACAAGGAAAACACCCACCCTGCTTGCTCCCAGGAGGAGCAGTTCCACCATAGAACACACCAGATGGCCTCCTTCTTTAGAGACCGCAATTTCCCTTCCCACGTGGTTAAAGATGCCCGCCAACGCATCTCACCCACATCCCGCACCTCCGCCCTCAGACCCAACCCCTCCAACCGCAACAAGGACAGAACGCCCCTGGTGCTCACCTTCCACCCTACCAACCTTCGCATAAACCAAATCATCCGCCGACATTTCCGCCACCTCCAAACAGACCCCACCACCAGGGATATATTTCCCTCCCCACCCCTCTCCGCCTTCCGCAAAGACCGTTCCATCCGTGACTACCTGGTCAGGTCC
>NC_057715.1:104299691-104303466 GCF_004010195.1 Chiloscyllium plagiosum | reverse complement strand
TCCTGATGAAGGGCTTTTGCCCGAAACGTCGATTTTGCCTGTCCTCGGATGCTGCCTGAATTGCTGTGCTCTTCCAGCACCACTGATCCAGAATCTGGTTTCCAGCATCTGCAGTCATTGTTTTTACCTCTAGTTTACTCAGACCCATTCAAATTTTATACATCTCAATCAGAACACCTCTGCCATCATAAAATCAGAGTCATAGTGCTTACAGGGCAGAAAAAGGCCATTCGGCCCATTGAGTCTGTGCCAGTCAAAAGCAAACGCAAATTTCGAGAAGATTTGTAGCTCAGGTTGAGGTTCTGGATGTAGGTTTCTTCGCTGAGCTGGAAGGTTCATTTCTAGAAGTTTCATCACCCTACTAAATAACATCTTCAGTGGGCCTCAGGAGAAGCACTGCTGATAATTCCTGCTTTCTATTTATGTTTGGGTTTCTTTGGGTTGGTGATGTCATTTCCTGTGGTGAAGTCACTTCTTTTTTTCTCGGGGGTGGTAATGGGGTCTAACTCAATGTGTCAGCCGGGGGCTCAGAGATAAATGGTGGGGGGGGGGGAGGGGGAGGGTAGCTTCCCATCGCATTCCCAGCTATCTCAACGAGCTTGCATATTGTTGAAAAAAATTGAAATAAGAAAGTTAAAAACCTAACAACCCCTTCAAAATGGAAGAAAAATAATGAAAAAGTATTTAGTTGAAGGGGAAAGAAAACTGTTAAACAAAATAGAATTGTTTAATTTTTAATAATCAGTTTTACATTGCGCACGCATTCAAGGTGTGCATGCACAGTCGGAATTTATCATTGGATCACAGGTATTTTATTATCAAAAATATTGAGTCAACACTTTTTACTCTCAACATCAGCAACCTTCCAGTCACTTAAAGTGCAGTGAAGGGTCACCACCGTCTCCCCTTTGTTCGACTGGCATGGCTATATTCAGTTTTTTTGGCAAGTTCTCTAATCCTTCAATGCCAATTTCATTAGCTAATGTCTCTTCCTGAGACCCTTAAACATGGTGTTAAATCATCTCACTTATTCCTAATAGGTGTTCCTTGAATTCACGTCTTTAATAGAATTTTAGGACGTCTTCCCCCAATACCTCAAAAGCCTCTGTTACTGGAACTTTATTCTTCCAACTACTCAGGACATCTTTTCTTTTCTCTGGACTGTTTTGGAGACTGCTAAACTAAATAAAGTTTTTCTGCTTGAATTAATCTGCACAAGGCTCGCTTCTTCCGAATGTTTCCACCTTTCTGTGCTTCTAGGCTCTTGTCACTAAGCATCCACAGCCTTCCCTTTCCCACTTCCACTTTCTTTATTTTAATGCACTCAACTACTCACCTCAAGGGTTTTTAAGATCTAATTTAAATACAAATAAACAGAACATATCTCCAGGGAGAAAGCGAGGATTGCAGATGGAGATCACAGTCAAAAAGTGTGGCACTGGAAAAGCACATCAGGCAGATTCCAAGGAGCAGGAGAGTCGACATTTTGAGCATAAGCTCTACATCATGAATCATCAATCCTCCAGTCACCCTAGTACTACTCATAGAACAAATCTAAAACAAAACCAAAAACCAGGCTCTCTTATCACACAATATAGAAATCCAAATCAAACTCAAAGCTGCACATCATTCCACCACTTTAGAATTCAAGTTTCCAAACAATAATAATAGGTTATGAACCTCCACCACATAGTTCTTGAAGAAATGAGATAATTTGTAAGGGTCTCCAGTCGATTCCAGCCCTTCCCTGACTCCTGGCCTCCGACAACTTCCAACCTCCATTCGACTCCCGACCTCAGCATAAACACGACAAGGTTTCATCCCAGCCTAGTATAATGGCATCCTGTGGCAGCCCCCCAGTATGGCAACCTCTCAGCCCATGTTGCAGCCTTCCGGCCATACATGGCAGTCCTTTGGCCTAGCATGGCCTCAGTGTGAACTCCTGTTCTCGAGATAATTTCAGAATGATCTCTCACCTCAACCTTGAGATGAAGCCCGGTGTAGTCTGAAGCCAAAGCCACACCGTGGTTTGGAGGTGAGGTACCAGCGTGGTCTGTGATAGAAGACGGTAGTTCTGAACTTTTATTTCTGCGATGCTGAACTTTTTTATTTCTCTATTTTCTAAGACCTTGTAACTGAAGAAGCTGTACCTAGGTACCTTTGTACTTAAAATAGTGCTGCAAGTGGCGACATAAACCTTTCACTGTTCTCATTTGTGTACATGTGACAATGAAGATAATTCTATTCTATTCAATTCTATTATTTTTCTCCTAGGAATTGAGCTAGCAGGCAAATTTGACAAGATAACTAACCCAGCAACTTTTAAAAGACATTTGTTCATCATTGACTTTGCTTTCGCCTCCACCATGACTCACATCCACCCAGTGTGAATCCTTTGTCAAATAAGTGGCTCCTTACTTTTGAAGGGAGACCTTGCTGGATAATTCTGGTTCTGCTATCATCATGCTTCGTGTTCAGAAATGAAGTCAAGGGTCTAACAAAGTGGCCTTCTTAGAGTGGGAGCCATCCAACTGTGTCCATCTGCTGCATCTTCTTAGTCCATGCGCAGGAACACCTTAATCTTGTGTCACATTTTCTTCCAGAGCTGCAGAAATGAAAACAAAGCACATACGATGTGTTCATGAAATGTGGTTACAGTGGTGTTCTATACAAAACCAGAGAAAAATAAAGTTTTGCATTTACATAGTATTGTACATGACCACGAGACATGTCAAAGAAATGTATAGCCGATTAAATATTTTGTGAAGTATGGTCACTGCTAAACTTGGAAAAGACAGCAGCTAATATTTGCATTTAAAAAGCACCTACAAACAGCACTGTATTACGATCCCAGTTCGTGGTCATTTTAAACATGTCAGACCCCAGAGTGAAATCTAACTTGATCATAAAATCTATTTCCGCAATTTGGTCAGTCAGTCAGTGTACATATTCTCATGAAACTGCTGAACTGTTTTACCAAAAGAACACAACTTTATTACTCAAAAGAAAATTAGCAAGATCTTGACCTAAACTACAAAATAATTCAAAAATTCTTAACGCTTTTCCCCAGCCAAATTCTTTACAGGCATAACTCGACTTCACTTTAAAATTTCTAACACAGCTGACTTTCTGCACATTTACCAGATTTAATTTATTCTGTCTCTCCCAGGGACAGATAAATGCAGACCAGTGACTCTTTCCAGTCCTCCTCCTTGAAACAATGTAAGACTTCTTTTCAGCTCGGTTGGCCTAGAGATTTCTTTCCAACCCAGAGACTTCTATGAAGTTAAAAACTGTCATTTTGCTAATAAGATTACCTTCTTCTGAATCTAACATCCCAGGTCCATCTGTTTCTGTAGATCACAAAACTCAACTTTCTGGACAATCAGTAATTAACTGCCCAGATAGCTGATAGGGTCATTTAGTTTAGGACCTATGCTTCCTTGGAAATTACATTTGAACTCATTATTCAAAAAAAGACTGTTTTATCAATAAAGGCCCCCTTCAAGAATTAAAACTAAAAATCCATTTACCTCTACTTTAGAATCTAAGTTCTCAGATGATAATAGATTAGAAGCCTGCATCACAAACACCATAATGACCTGGTAATTTGGTTTTGTCGTAGAGTCATAGAGTCATAGAGATATACAACATGGAACAGACCCTTCGGTCCAACCCGTCCATGTCGACCAGACATCCCAACCCAATCTAGTCCCACCTGCCAGCACCCGGCCCATATCCCTCCAAACCCTTCCTATTCATATACCCATCCAAA
>NC_057715.1:104244472-104296226 GCF_004010195.1 Chiloscyllium plagiosum | reverse complement strand
TAACATTAGCCACCCTCCAATCCTCAGGAACTGATCCCGAATCTATTGAACTCTGGAAAATAATCACCAACACATCCATGATTTCCCGAGCCACATCCTTCAGTACCCTGGGATGTAGACCATCAGGCCCCGGGGACTTAAAACAACAATTAACTTATCTGATTCTGTGCTGTGAACTTTGCCCAACAGTTCCTCCAAGATTAGTTGTGAATTTCACTGTTTGTTAATTTTCCCAGATGCACTCCGATGTCCAGCGATACACGAATTCAAACAGCAAAGGCGGTAACTGTGCAGGTTTTCTCTCTCTCTCTCTATCCCCTGCACTGTCCTCACCATGTGCTTCCTTTGTCTGCTCTTCTCCCTCTTAATCTGCTGTTGTTTTGACTTTTTTTTTCCAAAGTTCCAAAACAATGCAACAGCATATAAAACAGTAATTGCTGCACCTGGAATTCGAGGAAATCACCTCCAACACCTAAAATACCTCAAAAAAAGGAGTAGCTCTTACAGCCAGAAATTTTTCCCGTCCTCCATCTTGGATTACGATCTCTTTCTTTTTCAAAATAATGCCAAGGTAGGAGATGAGCAGAAACATTCTTAGAATGAGAGCAGCAGGAATGGAAAACATTTCCATAACCAAGGTGACAGGGAGAACTGCTTCTCACCAGGTAATCCCTCAGTCGATGAATTGACAATGACACATGCCATGAAGGGAAGAGGTGAGCACTTCAGGAAGTACAATGGCTCGTTAAAGGAAAATGACACAGGGGTAGTAAGGCCATTTTCTAGCTTTGCAAAAGAATGAAATTGATAGTGTAAAATAAACTAGGCAAAGAAAAACTGTTCCCATTAGCTGATGGCCAAAGGACAAAAGGTCAAATATTTCCGACTTTAGTCGTAAGAGATTCTGAGGAACGTAAGGAAAATACAGTGAGTGGTAATGACCTGAAGCTCACTGACCAGAAGGGTAATGGAAGCGAGAGCAAAGATTTCAAAAGATAATTGGATAGGTGTTTGAGATAAATAAACTTGCAAAGCTTCAGCGATGTAACGGGGAAGTTGTACTGACTGGATTTCTCTGGAGAGCTTTCATGGACCTAACGGGCCAAATGGTCTCTGTCTGTGCCTCTATAACATGTAAGAGGGAGAATTACCTCTGGTACAGTATTTTACTGCAGCACACAAATGTGCATAATATGAAGGAAAAAAAGCACATGATAAACAACCAAACTATATTATCCACAGCACTATTTAGCACAGTATCTCAAAGAGATTTATGTGGTAGATGGCCAACTTCCTGCTTATTACCCGAATGAGTCAAGTTTAATATTTTCACAAGACTGCAGGCCCACAGTTTATTGTAGTATTTTTTCACCTGATAATTTCTTCCAATTGAAGATTTCCAAAGGCCAGATTCTCACTGCTTTTCACAAAGAGCGAGAGAGATTCATAGGGAGCTAATGCATATGTATCTTTGTGAAAGGAGCTATACATACATCAGTTACGCACAGACAGCTGTCAGCAGAGGAGTGCAGAACATTTTCTCTTAAAAATTCAGACAATGAGGTTACAATCACAGGAATTAGAGAGTGAAAAATGCTACAATATTGGGAGAGGTATTGTGCATATGAAATGTTATGTTGATAAATGAACGGAAAGAAATGGAGCCTTTCTCTCAGATGTAATCTCAAACCATGATCTTAGTGATTTGTAGCTCAGTGATTTTAAACATTTATTCCAACTGTGTAAGAAAAGGGGGTACTTAGCACAGCATTGTACAGCAAAGGCCCACCAGGATCAACTCTCACAGCATCAAAATCAGAAGCAGCAATGCAAAGCAGAATCGTGGGTTAGCATTTAGCATGCCTTTTTAACGTTGGCATTATAGGAACATTAAACAGCCATTCAGCACTGTTCCAACATTCCATTACATCATAGGCTAATCTATACAGGAGAGAGAGCCCATGCTGTCTGGACCCACGATTCGTTTCAAAATGAAACTTGCTGGTCTCCCATCATATTGTCATAGAATCCCTACAATATGGAAGCAGGCTATTCAGCCCATCGAGTCCACAGGGAACCTCTGAAGACCATCCCCTGAAACCCACCCCCTAACGTATCCTTGTAACCCCGCACAACCCATGGCTAACCTACCTAGCCTGCACATCCCTGGATACTACAGGGCAATTTAGCATGGCCAATTCACCTAAACTGCACATCTTTGGACTGTGGGAGGAAACTAGAGCACCCGGTAGAAACCCATGCAGACACAGGGAGAATGTGCAAACTCCACACAGATATTTGCCCGAGGGTGGAATGGAACCCAGGTACCTGGTTCTGTGAGGTAGCAGTACCAATCACTGAGCCATCGGGCCACACAGTTAGCTTGTCAGATTTTTTTTTATAGATTAGATTAGATTCCCTACAGTGTGGATGGGAGCAAATTTTAGCGTCTGCTGATAGTCACCGACTGTCAGAAGAAAAATCAAGGAAATGTGCACATCTCCGCACTGTAAGCCTTACATTATCTGCTAAAATTAAACTTGGCCATGGTCGTTCAATGGCCATTTCTCAGATACTTCCTGCAGGTATGTAGCCAAAGTGATCAATTGCAGACAAACTACAATTGCTGGGAATGGCTTCACCATTTTGTTTGGTGAGTCATTGGACTATATCAGGGTCATAAAATCCAAAGGAGATTACAGGCTTTCTGCCTTTTCACTAATTTTTTTTTAAGATCACTCTACATTCTGGTTTGTGAGCATTTTTCATCTCTAAAGGAGAATGGACTTAATTGCTTTTCTTGTCACAATGTATCAATATATAAAATAGTAACAGGATAAATGGGCAGACACTGATGATCATTACCTAAGCAGCATCAGAGCTAAATTAATATGCCGAGTTCTAATGACTAGTATGCTGAATTGTATCAAATTTACAGCTTCACCCGATATTAGTTGAACTACCTCTTACTGCCAGGCTCTGCAAATCCTTGAATAATACTTTCCCGATGGAGTCATCAGCACTTCCCAGTTTATTCGGACTAAATTTAGCTTAAAATAATGTTCCTCAGATTCACAAGACACAGCCTGATCACCAAAATATCTGTTTCTTCGACTATATGAAACCAATACATCATTAGTAAAATTAAGTACCTGAGGAAAATAATTTTCATTGAAATATGCAACAACAGAGGCCATTTATCCAACTCTTTGTGTACTTGCTACTTTAAAGAGTTATTCAATTAGCCTTCACTCTTTCCACATTGATCTGCAAAATTTTCTTTTGCAAGTTCATAGGGCTAAGAACAAAACGGCATTGATCTAATTGATTGACAGAGATGAATGAAGAGGATGAATGCTCTCTCTTATGTTTGCAAGTTACTATTGAATCTGCTTCCTTCACCCTTCAGGCAGTGCATTTCAGATTGTAAAAACTTACAACATAAAAATATTTCTCCTCACCTCCTCTCTGGTTCATTTGTCAAATATTACAACTGCACTGAAAGTCAGCAGAGGTCATGTTTTAGCCCCAGTTTGTTAGTCTGTTTGCCTATAATAATATATTCTAAAACCTAAGAGTTAAAGAAAAAAATGATACACACATAAAGTATGGACCAGAAAGGAACTGACTAATTTTTGCCGAAATTACGGATCAATTTTTTAAAAATTCATCTGTTAGCATTGGGAGCTTGGGTGAATTAACTTTTCTTTGAAATGTTAAGATGTGTCCTATTCACAATAATATTGAATGTTGTGGATTGTCTCTGTTGCTGGAGTACAATTTGTTACAGCTATCAAAACGTGCACAGAGTTTTTAGAGCAGGTTGTTGGATAACAATTCATCTGCAGCCTCCCCAGCGAAATGATTTTCTTTTTCATTTTTGTAGGTCTAGAGCAACAATCACACAGGGAAAAGCCACAATGAAAAGGAGCAAAATTTTAACAACATTACGTTAACACAGTATGCTTGAGATGCTTCTACTACCACTGAGCGGCCTCTCTCTTGTCTTAAAACTGTGTCCACTGACTGACCTGCTAGTGGAAGCAATTTCTGTTTAATAACAAACATTGCTGAATTGTTCTCATGACCCACTGAATTAATCCAGTAATTAGCTGAAATGCTTAAAGCACAGCAGCCGCAGAATCACAACCAAAAGATATCCCAAAATGTTTTATACTCAAAGTATTTCTGAAGTGTTGTTACTATTGTGATGTCAACCTGTGTCCAACAAGATCCAATAAATGACACGAAACAATAACCAGCTCATCTGTTCTTCAGAACTGTAAAATAAACGATAAATAGTGCCATGATGCTAGGGTTACTTACTTGCCTTTCTTTGAAATAGTGTAAGATTTTTTTTTGTCGACTGGACAGGTTAACATGTGATCACCAAATTTGAGTTATAAGCCTCAATCAGTCTGGCAAATTCTGGCATGACCTGGTTAGGAACCAATAACTTTTTGTTTTAAGTGGATGAAGTTTGAAATCCCAGGTGCTTCCTGAGGGAATAGAGTCACAAGATTCCATTGTTTTTTATTAAAATAAACAAACTAATATTTACGATACAAAGTCAGAAAAATAGAACCTCTACCAGTAACTACTTTGTACTCTAACATCAAGATGAGGGAAAAAATAAATTATGAAACATACTGAGGTCATGAATCCATGTAGGACTCTGTTAACTCATTTTTTAGATTAGAATCAGTCTAAACATTATGGCACAGACAGGGAACATCAAAATCTTGATATGTTATCTGGCTGACACCAATTGTTACAGTTAACCTGAGAATGTAACTTTTAAAGAATGTTCTGTGATTTACATATGAAAGAAGTGAAACTATCATGGTCATTCTAAGAGATGAGAGACTCAACAAACAATCAAAGTATTTTCAATGTATAATTTCAGTTACATCACACTGTAAACTTTAGCTATAAATTCTGAGTTTTACAATTGTGTACTCCACAACCACCTGATGAATGAGCAGTGCTCCGAAAGCTGGTGCTTCCCATTAAACGTGTTGGACTATAACCTGGTTTTGTGTGATTTTTAACTTTGTACACCCCAATCCAACACCAGCATCTCCAAATCATGAGGTCAAAGACATTACATTGAATGTAAATGGTGAATGCACCTAGGACAGATTCCACAGATTTCTTAGCAACCCTCACAGATTAAGTGATCACTGTGAGTCAACTATTACAACAAATTTAAAATCTTCATCAAATTGGGATTTCTTCATCAAAGGCCATTCCAAAATGGACCAGCTGAGCCATTGCTTCAGGAGGTTCAATCTCTTCTCCAGTGATATATAACAACTGGACTCATAGAGCTGCAATCTAACTTCTAATTAAGGGTTTTTTTTTGCCACAGATAGCTTGACTAAGCTGGCAGTGCTCCTGAGTTTCTCTGACCTTCGGTCACCCAAGCTGCAACAAGTCAATACTGCCTTTGGCCTTCCCTGAGCTCCACCTCTTCGCTGTAATAAACTGCTCCCAAGACTTCTCCTGAGCCCCAACTGTGCAGAACCACAAAACCTGCTCCTGGAACTTCAAGAAGCATCAAATTCCTCAGAGCCAAAAGCATAAGCCAACTTTTGCTTTATGGTATCGCTTGCTTGGGCAGCTCCCCACTCTCTAACTAAAACTGACTAACTCTTGAAGTGCTAATCCTTGACCTTTCACATCACTTCAAGAATTCTTTCCCTGATACTAGGCAGGATCAAAAAACCAGCGCTAGAACCCTTCTTGCCCTGAATGTTACAATTTCCAACTAATTACGTCTCCATAGGTACCAACATAAACAAACAAAAGAAAAGTTTATGTTTTCACACATCTCATCTGAAATTTCCTCCCATTTCCCACCCTGAGACTTCATGGTCTGTTAGTAGTATCTCATCATTGTCAAAGAGGCAATGGTTCAACATGTAGACCACTTTACTCCATCTACTGGACTTATGTCACACTACCTTGCTCTTTAACCAATTGATCCACTTGTTTTTTCAGTCAGACAATGTTTGAGAAGAAACAAAGTAAATCCATGGATTGGAGTTTATTCCTCCATCATGACATCCTATCCAGCAAGGAGGACTAAAAACTAGTTAAAACGCACCTAACTGGGTGAACTCCAGTCCTGTACTTTTCGCTGATGAGCTTCTCAGCAATTTTCAAAACATCCATTGATATTCACAAAGTAGCACTTCAAAAATACACCTCCTAGAGCAACAATCCAATCTAAAAAGAAGGTAAAATATGGATACTTATTAATGAAATATGGCTATAGATGGAAATATTTACACAAATAAAAGTTAGACGTTACAGGACAGGAAATCATAGAATCCTTATAGTGTGGAAGCAGGCCATTCGGCCCATTGAGTCCACACCAACTCTGTGAAGAGCATCCCACCCAGACCCACAGCCCTGTAACCCAGCATTTCCCATGGCTAATCCACCTAACCTGCACATCTTTGAACTTGTTGAAACATGTTAAAACAAACAGGCCAATGAAAAGGCTTCTTCATTGAACTGCTACGTTAGTAATGCACAAAAAATAAGGCCAGGACTTGTTAGATTTACTACATAGACATCTTCAAATGTCATCATATGGAGAAATTTGTAATTGAACTTATCCTGAACTCACAACTCCACATAGGAAAAACATTAACTTATTTATTGTTAATATCCTGCACTCTTTCAAGACATCATTCTTTCCAGCCAACTGACATTACTAACTATCTTTGTCAATATCTTTCTGTAAATCAAAAGAAAATTCATTGTCTAATAGCTTGAACCATTGTCAACAGAATGACAAATCAAAGATTGGATTCTGGGGTCTGAGTCCTCTGACTGATTAGGATGGCAGAGCTATGGAGTAAAGCTGGAAAGTAAATATTCTACTAACATTTCTCTATGAATCAATAATGTTAAATTCAGGAACCAAAACTGTTGTATTCCAGAGTCAAAAGATACCAGGATCCTGAAAGCAACCTCTCCAATTTACAAACACAGATTAGCTTGTCGATGTGTTTATCTATAGGCATAGAATCTCTACAGAAGCTTATTAGAATGCGATGCAGAGGAGAATCCTCAAAAGGCACATTCTAGAAGGGAAATAATAAGAAAATTGTAACATACACTTGAAAATGGCATCATCATTTCTAAGCTGCAGAATCCTAAATCCTAAGGAAAGCACCAATTATTTCTGTACTTTGAGACGTAAAGGAGCCAATTATCCCCTGCTCCTCAGAGTTGGGTCAGCAAAACTCAATGGTCGCTATGACCGTTGCACACTTGACCTGTTATTGAAGCAGAACACGAAAAATCATTTCAGTCCAGAAGACCCTATGTCCTACATGTGAATACAAAAATGTGTTACTTTCTTCAAGGTCATTTAGGGGAGGCAATGGCCGAATGGTATTAATCGCTGGACTGCTGATCCAGAGACCCAAGTAATGCTCCAGGGACCTGGGTTTGAATCCCGCCATGACAGATTGCAGAATTCAATAAAAATCTGGAATTAAGAGTCCAATGATGACCATGAATCCATTGTTGATTATCACAAAAACCCATCTGGTTTGGTAATGTCTTTTAGGGAAGGAAATTGTTTTCCTTACTTAGTCTGGCCAACATGTGAATCCAGACTCACAGCAATGTGGTTGACTGTTAACTGCCAACTGGGCAATTAGGGACGGTCAATAAATGCTGGCCTAGCCACTGACACCCATATCCTGTGAATGAATTTTTAAAAACGTTGTGTGTATTTTAACTTTAAATGGCAATTTTGATACAACTGAGCAGTTTAGGATGATAAGAAATAATAAAGAAATAGGAACAGCAGGAGACTACTCAGCTCTGTGAGCCTGCCCTGCCGTCGAATCAGATCACGGCTGATCTGATTTTCCACACATGCACTTTCCTTTCCATTCCCTGTAACCCTTGATTCCCCTACTGATGAAGAATCTATTGGTCTCAGCCTTAAATATATACAAGGACTCTGCTCCTCAGCTCTCTGTGGCAAGGAGTTCCAAAAACTCACAACCCTCTGAGAGAAGAAATTCCTCTCCATTGGCACCCCTTTGTTCTGAGATATGCATCCTGGCCTTAGACTCTCCCACAAAGGGGAACATCCTCTCAGCATTTACCTTGTCAAGTTCCTTAAGAATCCAATATGCTGCAATGAGATGGTAGGAATGGACGAGTTGGACCAAAGGGTCAGTTTCCGTGCTGTACAGCTCTATGACTCTATGAGATCACTTCTCAATCTTCTAAACTCCAGTGAGTACAGTCTCAACCTATTTATCCTTTGCTCATAAGATAATCCTTCCATACCATAGCATCTCAGTAGGAGCTGGAGTTTTACACAAATCTGTTAGTTTTTAACGGTGACCATTGCCATTACTAGCTTTATAATTGCAAATAGAGTCATAGATAGAGTCATAGATGTGTACAGCATGGAAACAGACCTTTCGGTCCAAACTGTCCATGCCGACCAGATATCCCAACCCAATCTAGTCCCACCTGCCAACACCCAGCCCATATCCCTCCAAACCCTTCCGATTCATATACCCATCCAAATGCCTCTTAAATGTTGCAATTGTATTCACCTCCATCACTTCCTCTGGCAGCTCATTCCATACACGTACGACCCTCTGTGTGAAAAAGTTGTCCTGTAGATCTCTTTTATATTCAAAGTTTGGGTGAAGATTTGTAGTTCGGGTGCTCGTTGTTGTGGTTCTGTTCGCCGAGCTGGAACTTTTTATTGCAAACGTTTCGTCCCCTGTCTAGGTGACATCCTCAGTGCTTGGGAGCCTCCTGTGAAGCCCTTCTGTGGTGTTTCCTCCGGCATTTATAGTGGCCTGTCCCTCCCGCTTCCGGTTGTCAGTTTCAGCTGTCCGCTGTAGTGGCCGGTATATTGGGTCCAGGTCGATGTGTTTGTTGATGGAGTTTGTGGATGAGTGCCATGCTTCTAGGAATTCCCTGGCTGTTCTTTGTTTCGCTTGCCCTATAATGGTAGTGTTGTCCCACTCAAATTCATGTTGCTTGTCGTGACAGGGGACGAAACGTTTGCAACAAAAACTTCCAGCTAGGCGAACAGAACCACAGCAACGAGCACCCGAGCTACAAATCTTCACCCAAACTTTGAAGTGATACAATGCCTAGAGGCCCTCAACACATTCTTGTCTAGAGGCATCTCCATCATGTGACGAGGGACATTATGTTTTTTTCTAATCTGCACAAATGTCGTATTAGGATTGATCTTTTCGTAACTTCTACGTTACCCTTTGATTCGGTAATATCTTGTACAATTGGAAATATTACTATTTCTGACTCTGCTGCAATATCTATAGAGATTGATGTTCAGGGCAATGTCACAGGCTCTTGACAATGGAAAATGGACCTCTTCATTCTTAAGGACAGTAAGTTCATCAAATAATTCTTTCATGAATTCAGATATGGCCAGTAACTCCTTGCAATATGACCTCCCAACTCCTATACTCAATAGTCTGACCAATAAAGGAAAGCATACCGAATGCCTTCTTCACTATCCTATCTACCTGCGACTCCACTTTCAAGGAGCTATGAACCTGCACTCCAAAGTCTCTTTGTTCAGCAACACTCCCTAGGACCTTACCATTAAGTGTATAAGTCCTGCTAAGATTTGCTTTCCCAAAATGCATTGCATCTTAAAATCCCCAATATCTACGGTGAGATTTGAACTCACATGTCCATATTACTAGACCTGTAACTATGCAGCCATATGGTATGGTGATTGAGGGCTGTGCTATGTTTTGCTGATAAAGGACTCATGCAGTCAAGGATGAAGTAAGGAAGAACAGGAAAATAGAATTGAGAACATTACTAATTGGGGGCGGCACGGTGGCACAGTGGTTAGCACTGTGGCCTCACAGCGCCAGAGACCTGGGTTCAATTCCCACCTCAGGCAACTGTCTGTGTGGAGTTTGCACGTTCTTCCCGTGTCTGCGTGGGTTTCCTCCGGGTGCTCTGGTTTCCTCCCACAGTCCAAAAATGTGCAGGTTAGGTGAATTGGCCATTCTAAATTGCCCGTAGTGTTAGGTGAAGGGGTAAATGTAGGGAATGGGTCTGTGTGGGTTGCTCTTCAGAGGGTCGGTGTGAACTTGTTGGGTCGAAGGGCCTGTTTCCACACTGTAAGTAATCTAATCTAAATCAGCCTTGGTCTTACTGAATGACAGAATAGGCTTGAAGGGCCAAATGGCCTACTCCTGCTCCTAAGTCCTAGGTTTGTACGATCAATTACAATCACAAATCAATAATTGTTCAATGAAGATATAACTGCAAAGATAGCCAGTACCATCACAAAGTGTTTGAAACAGAAACAAAGAAGAAATCAAGATGTAATTGTCACTCATCAAAACCATAGTCTGTGACAATGGGACTGATTCAAAGGGCTCAACCATAACATGACATTTCTGAGATGTACCGTAATCGGTTGCACAATCACTTTTCTATACACTGTAAAGGGAACCGCAAAATTTCATTCCAGTTTCAGTCTCTTTTTATTCCAAAATGAGTGCTATATTATTCTCTCATTTATAAACAGTTAGGAACTAACTGTAATAGAATATATAGCCAGGGTATCACTGCTGGACTACAGTCAGGTGTTGAGAAAAAATGCACAGCTCATGGTCAAATCAGTGAAATAGATTTGAAGAACACACCCATACATTGTATCTGAACATGCGACTACTTTAAACTTCTGGGAATCAAAGGAAATGATAACTCATGGCCAAAACAATGCATTAGCCAGTGTGTGCAAGTTAGTGACTGCTGACATTGAAATCTGTTATCAAGGAATGCTTGTGTTAAAAATGTTATACATACAAACATCTTTTTCACACAGAGGCTGCCGCATGTATGGAATGAGCCTCCCGAGGAGGTGATAGAGGCTGGTACAATTACAACATTTAAAAGGCAACTGGATGAGTGTACAATTGGGAAGGGTTCAGAGGAATATGGGCCAAAAGCTGGCAAATGGGACTAGATTTATTTAGGATATCTGGTCAGCATTGATGAGTTGGACTGAAGGGTCTGTTACCATGCTGTATAGCGCTATGACTATCTAAAAATGTTACACAGCTTTAAATAAGCTGATGCCTTACTAACTGTCATTAAGGTTTGGTATAATGTGAGCCATTTCAAGTGGACCCAGGGGATAACTTAATGATGTACGTACAAACAGCTGAGACAGCCCCGTCAAGCCATTGTCATTATTTGGAGGAGGGTATTTCCATTGGGAATTTTAACAATTTTGATTTTCCGGGAGTGCTGCAAATGTCTACATCGTGTGGAAAACTAATAAGGTTTCAACTACAAAACATCAACCGTCTTTGTTAAGCCATCTTCTGCATTAAGTACATCCAACAGGTGCCCAAGAACAGTTTGAATGCTGCAAGGATCAGGATGCTGCTTTGAAAATCTTCCAACAGTAACATTCACCTGCGGTTGTTTGGGTGTGTCAAAATGGCTGCTGCTATAGCTCAGGATTTTTTAACCAGAGACATAAACCGAAAAGAAACAAAGCAAAACCTGGTGGAGACCTGTGAGTAAACTTTCTTTTAACTGGACAAAATATGTTTCTCAACAGTTAAACAGATTGAGTGTGGTATGCAACCAGGCTAACAAAATCTTACAGTTCCATTTTCGTGGATAGTCTAACATCTAAAAGCCATATTAACATCATGATGGTGGTTGTTTGTGGAAGCTTCCAGAAAACAAGGTGATGGCAAAGGCATTTTTTTTGATAGAAATAGGAAGAAAGCAATAAGGGGAGTGTGTCAGGAATGCTTTCCTCAATATGCCTGGTTATAATATTTAAAATGAATTTCTTGCACCACAAAAGCATGGAAATTGTCAGTTCAGATATATGAAGAGAACGAGACATGGTTCTCTGCAAAAGGACTGCAGCTGCAAATGGTCAGGTGCCATTTTGCAAATGGAGAGTAAAGCCTGGCAAATTTTTCACATAATTATTTCTGCTATTAATTGTTACAAATCAAGTTATTTCATTTTTTTTCTCTTTGATAGTGGTTATTGTTTGCACGTGACACAGCCAAGAAGGCAAACTCTGTCTGGAGAAGGAATTTGCTGGCACAATCACATTCCCTGCTGGTATGTGGGGTTTCATCCTCTCCAGACTGACCAGGGTGGCAGTAGTAGCCTTGCTCCCTGTCAGCTCTCTAAGAGCCGTATTTGAAAACAAAGGGTAACTTTTTTACACAGAGAGTGGTTCGTGTGTGGAACAGGTGCAGTTACAACATTTAAAAGATATTTTGATAGGTACATGATTAGGAAAGGTTTGGAAGGATATTGGCCAAGCGCAGGCAAGTGGGATTAGTTTAGTTTGGGAACATGGTCAGCATGGACTGGTTGGACCAAAGGGTCTGCTTCTGTGCTGTATGACTACGAATCTAAGCTGGTCAGGTCATAATGCATTTCTTAGGAAAGAGTGCAAATGCTTTGCTTAGAGTCCACTGCACAAAACAGTTCATGAAGTGGCCCAAGCTTACAATTTTGCTATGACTAGTGCAGCAAATGGAAAGATTGTAGACCCCCAGCACTTTGATAGTGAAGGTGGTGGGAGGCAAATACAGATTCCTAGCAGAATTAACTTTTATTTTTAACCAATAGAACGAACTTCACATTCTTTCTGGGTCAGCTGTGCAGGGAAATTTATTCTGAAATCTTTAGACAACAAAGTGTAAGGGTTTTCATTTTGTGGCAGTGTCAGAGGGAGAATAGTGCCAAAACAGGTCACTTGGTTCACCAATGCTCACTGTTGCCAGACCAAATTCACCTCCAGGAACTTTTCTGATAATGCAGCATTCTCTCAGTACTGCACTGATGCCGTAAAATAACATACATATACAGGTCGTTCTGCGATAACACACGTTTTATTAACGTCAATTCGCTATAACACGATTGACGAATTGGGGACATGGTTTCAAAAGTGTGTATTGGTTATAACGCAATTCCAACCTCATTAATTTAAATGGTGCTGCTGTTATGCGATTTTCTTAAAACACGGGATTGCTTGAGAATGGAACAACTGCGTTTTAGTAGAACTAATTGCAGGATCTAATTGAAACTTACAAAATCCTGAATGACCTGGACAGAGTTGATATTGTTTCTATTGGAAGGAGAGACTAGGAGCCAAGGGCACAGCTTTGGAGTAAAGGGAAGACTTTTTAGAACGGATATAAGGAGAAACGTCTTCAGCCAGAGAGTGGTGAATCTCTGGAATTCATTGCCACAGAAGGCTGTGGAGGCCAGGTCATTGAGAGTATTTAAGACTGAGATAGGTAGGTTCTTTATTGTCAAAAGGATCAAGGGTTATGAGAAGAAAGTGGCAATAGGGAGTTGAGAAATGTATTAGTCATGATTGAATGGTGCAGCAGACTTGATGGACTGAATGGCCTAACTTCTGTTCTTATGTCTTATGGTCTTACAACTGACTGTACAGGAGTCATTTCCTAAAATGGAATCTTGAGCTTATGTTATTCTGATTCACGAATGTTACCAATTGTTCCAAAGAGTTCTTTGATAAATTGATTGGATCTTCACAGTGCACAAAAAGAAATTAATGATTGATACAATTTGAATTTAACACTGGGCATCAAGAGTATACTCTTGCTATACTAATGCTGGCCTCCAGCGGATCCTGCTTGTGCCAGTTCTGTCTTATATTACAAAAATGACTATCCTTTAAAAATACTGCATTGGCTAGAAGGCACTTTGTTGCAGCCAGTGGTCAAGAAATATGCAATCAAAGTCCAAGTCTTTCCTCCTATTGGTTTGTAAGCTTCAGGAAGACTGCACATTATTAATCGATTGTTCATTTGCTGGTGCCACATGAGTAAAAAGAGCTAGTTAAAAATGTATTCTTGACTTAGTTGGTAGCACACATGCCTCTAAAAACTGTGGGTCAAGTCCCACCCCAGTGAGAAAAGTCTTGTTCGATACTTCAATACAATTCTGCACTGTCAGAGTTGCCATCATTTGGAGAAAACAAACTACAGTCTCACAGGTAGTTGTAAAAAATCTCAAAACACTATATAAAGTACTGAAATTTTCCATAAGGACAGTACATCCATTGTCTCTGTATCCACGTCATTTAATATCCAAGGATGCATCCAAAGGGGAGATGTGTGTGAAGATCACAGGGAGTAGGGTAACTGACAGTTAAATGTTCAAATTTCCTGAGCAATTTCCATGGAGGTTAGCATGTACGAGACCTGGCCACACATGATTGATCCTACGATGTGCGTACAGACTGGATTGTTTGGCCAATCAGCTAATTCTGCTGCAGCTCAGGAACTGTACAAGTGAGAATAGTTTTTTTTGAAACGTGTTTCTAAGCAACCTGCTAAGCGATGTTATTACATATCTCCAGAACAGGTGACACTTGAACCCAACCCTCCTCGCTCAAAGGTAAGGATACTACCACTGTGCCACAAGGGCCCTGAATGAGAACAGATTCTGCATCCGAGCTGATTATTTTCAGTTTACTGCAATTTCACAGTTGCATCATAGAATCATAGAAGTCCTACAGTGTGGAAGCAGGCCATTCAGCCCATTGAGTCCACACCAACCATCTGATGTGTTTCCCACCCAGACACTCCCCCTACCTCCATTCTAACCCTGTAACTGTGCATTTCCCATGGCCAGACCACCTAACCTGCACATCTTTGGACTGTGGGAGGAAACCGGAGTACCTGGAGGAAGCCCATCCAGACACAGGGAGAACATGCAAACTTCACACAGAAGTCTTCCAAACTATAGAGGTGAGCGGGTAATTAATGACTAGGTGTTGCTGGATGGCACCAATGGTATCTCCTTTTGTCCCTTATCAGTTGATTAGGAAGATTGGTAGAATAGTAATTAACATTAAAAACAGATCATGCTAAAGAAACTCAGCGAGTCTGGTCGCATCTGTGGAGAGAAAACTGAAGAAGAGTCACATCAACTCAAAATGATATTTCTCACAGATGCTGTCAAACCTGTTGTGTTTCTCCAGCATTTTCTATTTTTATTTCAGAGTTTCGGCATCCACAGCATGTTGCTTTTATTAGGGTGGTAATTAGAGTTATTACTTGGTTAAGGAAGCAGCTGAATATCTGGTAAATCAATCTTGAACATTATAGTCAAGACATTGTCAATTTTTCTAGCCTTTGCTATGTCCATACACTCATCCTACTGTTAAATGGAGTGAACTGAGCTGGCTGGATAATACCTTTTGTGATGATGGTAGTTTTGGAAGGATCTTGATAGGATTGTTCATTCAATATTTTTTCCACTGCTTGCACTCAGATGGTTGAAGATGAAAATCTTCTTCAAGCCTAATCCTGCTATTTGCCTGGCTATCCACAAGCATTGTAGACTAAATGAGTGACAAGTGGAAGTAGTCATTTTCTTTTTGACTTCCTTTGTACATGGGGTATAGCTTCCGCAGTATAGCTTCCTGTTCAAAACCTTTCCAAAGTGTGTTGTCACATAGTGGAACCTTAAGTTCAACTTTCATTTCAGCGCATCAGGAAAATGCAGGGTGACATCAGACTCTGAGGTGAATAAGGGTGTATTCTCAGGCAATCCAAACAAATATCCTATGAGAATCACATAATGTCAGCTGAATTATCTCAAGTAGGATAATCTCATTCAGTACTTACCTACAAAAGGGTCAAATGAGATCATCAGCAGATGATGGCCAGTAAAATAGGCCTTTTGAGTGGCAAAGTGATGAGTCCAAAATGGATGGACTTAGACCTCCTTAGAAGAAGTTTCTAATATAATCATGAAGTAGAGGTATGCTACACCATTGTCAAATCTTGTCAAATGTAATCAGAGCCAGAGATAGAAACAGCCATGTTGGTTCCACAGTGCATCAGGAAGCTTCACACACAGTGAGCATATAGAGACTCATAATCAATATATCAGTAAATCAATAGCACTAAATGGTTGCCCAACATAAGGTGTTAAGTTCCAAAGTGGTTACCAGACATACCCACCTGTGTGTGAAATTAGATCTAAGATAAGTGGGCACTGCACAGCAATTTGTGAAATTAAATCCGAATTCTGGGACAGATTACTCAGTGCGCCTGAACATAGTCTACACTTCAGTCTCCTCACTATCATTCCAATTGGGCTTTACATGCTGATTAACCAGCCTGGAATTGCTCATTTGAAGCTAAATGACAGCTGAAACAGCTGAATGAAGGTAAGTTATATGGACACTCTACTGCTGTCAGAAAGGTTGATGACAAATACATAAGATTTTACCAGTCAAAACGTCACACAATTCAAGTATTTAAATTTCCAGTCAAATAATATCTGTAAAATACAATCTTGTTTATCTTTCTCCCATTATTGGCTATAATGGATATACATTTGCTCGCTGAGCTTGGAGGTTCATTACCAGACGTTTCGTCACCTTACTAGGTAACATCTTCAGTGGGCCGCATGCAAAGCAATGCTGAAAATTCCTGCTTTCTATTTATATGTTTGGGTTTCTTTGGGTTGGTGATGTCATTTCCTGTGGTGATGTTATTTCCTGTGGTGAAGTCACTTTCCGTTCCTTTTCTCAGGGGGTGGCAGATGGCGTCTAACTCGATGTGTTTGTTGATAGAGTTCCGGTTGGAATGCCATGCTTCTAGGAATTCTCATGTGTGTCATTGTTTGGCTTGTCCTAGGATGGATGTGTTGTCCCAGTCGAAGTGGTGTCCTTCCTCATCCATATGTGAGGATACTAGTGAGAGAGGGTCATGTCTTTTTGTGGCTAGTTGGTGTTCATGTATCTTGGTGGCCAGTTTTCTGCCTGTTTGTCCAATGTAGTGTTTGTTACAATCCTTGCATGGTATTTTGTAAATTAAGTTAGTTCTGCTTATTGTCTGTGTAGGGTCTTTCAAGTTCAATAGCTGCCGTTTTAGTGTGTCGGTGGGTTTGTGGGCTACCAATGATGCCAAAGGGTCTGAGTAGTCTGGCAGTCATTTCCGAGATGTTTTTGATGTAGGGGAGAGTGGCTAGGGTTTCTGGACGTGTTTTGTCTGCTTGTTTGGGTTTGTTGCTGAGAAATTCGTGGACTGTTTTCATTGGGTACCCATTCTTTTATTCATTGGGTACCCAAACAAGCAGACAAAACATGTCCAGAAACCCTAGCCACTCTCCCCTACATCAAAGAAATCTCAGAAATGACTGCCAGACTACTCAGACCCTTGGCATCATGGTAGCCCACAAACCCACCAACATACTAAAACAGCAGCTAATTAACTTGATAGACCCTATACCGACAATAAGCAAAACTAACGTCATTTACAAAATACCGTGCAAAGACTGTAACAAACACTATATTGGACAAACAGACAGAAAACTAACCACCAGGATACATGAACACCAACTAGCCACAAAAAGACATGATCCTCTCTCACTAGTATCCTCTCATATGGATGAGGAAGGACACCACTTCGACTGGGACAACACATCCATCCTAGGACAAGCCAAACAATAACACACACGAGAATTCCTAGAAGCATGGCATTCCAACCGGAACTCTATCAACAAACACATCGAGTTAGACGCCATCTGCCACCCCCTGAGAAAAGGAACGGAAAGTGACTTCACCACAGGAAATAACATCACCACAGGAAATGACATCACCAACCCAAAGAAACCCAAACATATAAATAGAAAGCAGGAATTATCAACATTATTCGCATGAGGCCCACTGAAGATGTTACCTAGTAAGGTGACGAAACGTCTGGTAATGAACCTCCAAGCTCAGCGAGCAAACCTACATCCAAAACCTCAATCTGAGCTACAAATCTTCTCAAAACTCGCTAACTGGCTACAATCCTGGAACTGCTTGCTTTATGCCACTCATGGCTACAAATGCTCATCCAAATGGATTTCCCCTAGGTTAGTTAGGGTCATAGAGTTCTTCTAAATTATAAAATAAAATAAAGAACTGTGGATGCTTGAAGTCTGGGGAAAACCAAACTTGTTCTGTAGAGTAGCAGTTCTGAAGAAGAGTCACTGGACTCAAAGCGTTAACTTTTTGTTTCTCCACAGATGCTGCCAGACCCGCTGAGTTTCTCCAACAACCTCTCTAATTTAAATTGTGTTGGGTAAGCTAAGTGACTTTCATTTTCCTCAAGACGCACCACTCCTTTGGAAGGAGTGTGGTGGGGTTGATGGGGCAGGCTAATCAGAAAATCCTTACCACAAGACATAGCAAAGCTGAGGCCGGACATTCACTTGTTCAAACATTTTAAAGGATTTGGTCTATCCTTTGGTCACTGTGCTCCAACTTCTGTGCAATTTACACTTTAAATCTGCCTATTCTGAGCAGCTTCAATACAGCAGTACTTTCCATGTCCAACGCAGTAAAAGTACTGATTAAGGTGAACATGGTAAGTAGTTTCTTTGATTACCATTCACCCACCAAGCAAATATGACTGTATTCAGCAAATGCTGTCCCTTGACAAAGGATTTATGAAGTCTAGTGAGTAGATGGAATGACTCACTTACTAATTCAATGTAACTCTACCCACCACACTCCTTCCCCATCTTAATCCCACCCATCCTTTCTGCTTCCAGGCTACTCACTCTTTTACTATCTGGAGATAGGTGTAAAAGGGGAGAAATGTCTGAGCCAGTTGATCAGAAGCAGTATCAATTGTAGTGTAACAGCTAAAGTATGTTTGAAGATGGCTGAATTGACCAAGATTGTACTTTTTATAATCCTTTTAAAGGGAAAAGAATTCAGGTGCTTCATCCCAGTGTGGAAGGTGTACAGTCACCTGGCTATTATGCTGGTTGTTCCAATGCAACTTTCCCCAAAAAAGCTTTTCCCTTATGATTTTTCAATGAGGAAAGGTTGGTAACAAAGGCCAAACCTCTCAACAACCAGAAATGATAAACTTCAGTTATGAAGATAGATTGGGAATGCTAGGATTGTTTTCCTTGACAAAATGCTAGGAGAAAATATGATCAAAATTTTCAAATTCATGGGGGGGGGGGGGATCTGAATAGAGTAGATGGGGACAAACTACACCCAATGAAAAGAGGAATGAAAACCAGAGGGCACAGATTTAAAGTGTTTTGGAAAAGAAGCAAATGCGAGATCACAGAATTACAGAATTATTACAGTGCAGTAGGAGGCCTTTTGGCTTATTGTGCCCAGATCCTGCCTTTTCCCTATATCTCTGCACACCATTTCCTTCCAAATATTCATCTAATATCCTCTTGATGCCTCAATTGGAACGGCTGCCATCACATTCCCAGGCAGTGTATTCCATACCCTAACAATTTGCTAAGAAAATGCTTTTTTCTCACATCCCCTTGCTTCGTTTGCACATCACTCTAAATCCATACACACTCATTCTTGTTTCTTTTACAAATAGAAACAATTTCAACTTATTCACTGTTTCCAGCCCACCCACAATTTTGAAAACCTCAATCAAATCTCATCTCAGCTGCCTTCTCTCCAAGGAGAAAAGTCCCAACTTCTTCAATCTATCGTGTGGGCGGCACGGTGGCACAGTGGTTAGCATTGCTGCCTCACAGCGCCAGAGACCCGGGTTCAATTCCTGCCTCAGGCAACTGTCTGTGTGGAGTTTGCCCGTGTCTCTCTCCCCGTGTCTGCGTAGGTTTCCTCCGGGTGCTCCAGTTTCCTCCCACAGTCCAAAAATGTGCAGGTTAGGTGAATTGGCCATGCTGAATTGCCTGTAGTGTTAGGTGAAGGGGTAAATGTAGGAGAATGGGTCTGGGCGGGTTGCTGTTCGGAGGGTCGGTGTGGCCTTGTTAGGCTGAATGGCCTGTTTCCACACTGTGGGTAATCTATCCTGATAGCTGAAGTTTCTCATTCCTGGAACCATTCTAATAAATTGCTTCTGCACTCTCTCTCCAATTCATTCACATTTTTCCAATACTGGTACTCACATTTACACAATCCTTCAGCTGAGGTCTAACAAGCATCTTGTATTAGTTTATCAGCACTGCCTAGTTCTTGGACTCTATACCCCTATTAGTAAAGCCAAGAACACTGCTTGCTTTATTTACTGCTCTCCCCATCTGACCTGACACCTTCAATGGTCTATGCACGGCCAAGTCCCCCTGCTCCTGCACCCCTTTTAGAATTGCGCTTCCCAATTTCCAACCAAGGTACATCACCTCTCACTTGTCTGCATTAAACCTCATCTGCTACCTATCCACCAACTTGTCAATGTTAAGTGAGGAAAATCTGGAATGCACTGTTTGGAAGTGTGATGGAGGCAGGTCCAGTTGAGGCATTCAAGAAGGCAACAGATGATTATCTAAATGGAAATAATGTGCAAGGTTTCAGGGAAACTGCAGAAGATTGGCATCATGTCAAAATGCTCAGAGTGCTGGTGCAGACATGATGGGTTGAGTGGCCTTCTTTTGCACCATAACAATTCTGTTATTCATAGAGGAACACAGGAAGTCAGAATTACATCTATGTATTATTTAAAACTTAAATGATATAGACTCTGGCTGCTAGACCATTTTCTAGGACAGAAAATATTAAGACTGGCCCCACACAAAATAATTAAATACCCCAAAAGATTGTAGAGCAATAAAAGTTTTGGCCAGTGGCACTTATTAGTGGCAACTTTTGCACGTATCAAATCTGCTCACTTTGTGCTAAATGATAACTATTAAGCTATGTATCTTACAAATGGAAACATTGTATTCCGTGAAATTGCCCAGCAGAATGCATCATTATGATTTATAGTTCTCATTTTGAGTTTGGAACCTATACTTTAATATAAGCTTTTATTGACATTAACAACACAACAAAAATAAATATAGAAACTGTTAAAATCTATCGAAGCAGGAAAATCTTTAAGTATGTCATCCACCTTTGAGTTATAAAGTATATCAGAGGGCCAATTGCTGATCATAGGGAAAATGGACCCCAAGATTGAAGGATGTTGCTGGAGTGAGGAACTGGCCTTATTCAATTTGGCAAAGTCACCTTACCTAAATAATGTAATATGCCTTTTGCGTGTTTTCAACATGTAACGAAAGACCACAGCAATAGGTGGGTGAAGGAGAATGCAGCCATTTCTGAAAGACCTCCTGATTTCTCACCTTTAAGAAAATATTGCAATTTGTCTACCTCAAAACCAAAGTTGAATACACATATTCCATGGTTTTTCCCATTTGTTTAGTCCCTTTGTAATCTTTTATGAAACATACGAACTACGACCATTAGACCTTTCAAGCCAGTTTCATCATTCATTAAGATCATGGCTGATCTGCTTTTATCATCAACTCTAAATTACTGCATAATATTGATAGAGTCATAAAGATATACAGCATGGAAACATATCCTTCGGTCCAATCATCCATACCGACCAAGTATCCTAAATAAATTTGCCAGAAGTTGGCCCATATTCCTCTAAACCCTTCCTATTCATATACCCATCCAGATGCCTTTTAAATGTCATACCAGCCTCCACCACTTCTGCTGACAGCTCTTTCTATACATGCACCACCCTCTGCATGAAAAGTCACCTTATCTAAATAATTGTAATATCCTTTTTGTGTGTTTTCAACATATAAGGAAAGTCCACAGTGATAGGTGGGGGGAGGAGGACGCGGTCATTTCTGGAAGACTTCCTGATTTCTCACCATTAAGAAAATATTGCAATTTGTCTGTCTCAAAACCAAAACCTAAACCACAGCCCCTCAGGTCCCTTTTAAAGCTTTCCCCCTCTCACCTTAAATATATACCCTCTAATTTTGGACTCCATATTCTGGGAAAAAGACCTGGTGTGCAGTTTTGGTCTCCTTTTCTGAAGGATGCTCTTGCTCTCAAGGAAGTACAACTGAAGGTTTCCCAGGCTGATTCCGGGGATGGCAGGACTGACGTACGAGGGAAGACTGACTAGGTTAGGATTGCTTTCCCTGGAGTTCAGACAAATGAGGGGGGAATCTCATAGAGACTTATAAAATACTAACAGGCCAGTTAGGGTAGATGTTGGGAGGATGTCCCCGATGGTGGGTACATCCAGAACCAGGCGTCACAGTCTGAGGATTTGGGGTAAACCAAATAGGACGGAGATGAGGAGACATTTCTTCACCCAAAGAGTGGTGAGCCAGTGGAATTCATTACCACAGCAAGTAGTTGATGCCAAAATATTGGATGTATTCGAGAGGCGACTAGATATAGTAATTGGGATGAATGTAATCAAAGGTTATGGGAGAAAGCAGGATTAGGCTATTGAGTTGGATGATCAATCATGATTGTGACGAATGGCCGAGCAGGCTCAAAGGGCCAAATGGCCTCCTCATGCACTTATCTTCTATGTTTATAGTTACCCTATCTGTGCCACTCATGGTTTTATTGCCCCAACAATCTTTCACCCGTAAGGTAATCAAGAATCTCTCTACCTCTGCTTTAAAATATTTAACAATTCTGTATCCGCTATCTCTTGAAAAAGTGAATTCCAAAGACTCACAACCTTCTGAGAGGATTCTTTTTCCCTCTTTCCTATCTTAAATGGGCAACACTTCATTTCTAATCTATGGCCTCTAGTTCCAAACTCGCCGACAAAAGGAAACATCCTTTCCATATCAAACTGGTCAACCTCCCACTGCCATCTACATAACATGGCCCTTATTGAAGTAGTGCCTGCAAATATATAGATAGAACATAGAACATAGAACAGTACAGCACAGAACAGGCCCTTCAGCCCACGATGTTGTGCCAACCATTGATCCTCATGTAAGGTAAACCTAATGTATGAACCCTCAAATTTCTGTGACCATATGCATGTCCAGCAGTCTCTTAAATATCCCCAATGACCTTGCTTCCACAACTGCTGCTGGCAACGCATTCTATGCTCTCACAACTCTTTGCGTAAAGAACCCGCCTCTGACATCCCCTCTATACTTTCCTCCAACCAGCTTAAAACTATGACTCCTCGTGTTAACAATTTCTGCCCTGAGAAAAAGTCTCTGGTTATTAACTCTATCTATGCCTCTCATTATCTTGTACACCTCAATTAGGTCCCCTCTCTTCCTTCTTTTCTCCAATGAACAAAGTCCAAGCTCAGTCAACCTCTCTTCGTAAGATAAGCCCTCCATTCCAGGCAGCATCCTGGTAAACCTCCTCTGAACCCTCTCCAAAGCATCCACATCTTTCCTACAATAGGGCGACCAGAACTGGACACAGTATTCCAAGTGCGGTCTAACCAAAGTTTTATAGAGCTGCAACAAGATCTCACGGCTTTTAAACTCAATCCCCCTGATAATGAAAGCCAAATCACCATATGCTTTCTTACCAACCCTGTCCACTTGGGTGGCAATTTTAAGGGATCTATGTACCTGCACACCAAGATCCCACTGTTCCTCCACACTGCCAAGAATCCTGTCTTTAATCCTGTACTCAACTTTCCAGTTCGACCTTCCAAAATGCATCACTTCGCATTTATCCAGGTTGAACTCCATCTGCCACCTCTCAGCCAATCTTTGCATCCTGTCAGTGTCATGCTGCAGCCTACAACAGTCCTCTATACTGTCAATGACATCTCCAATCTTGGTGTCGTCTGCAAACTTGCTAATCCATCCTTCAATCTCCTCATCCAAGTCATTAATAAAAATTACAAAGAGTAGAAGCCCAAGAACAGAGCCCTGTGGAACACCACTCACCACTGACTTCCAGGCAAAATATTTTCCTTCCACTATCACTCGCTGTCTTCTGTCGACCAGCCAATCCTGTATCCAGACAGCTAAGTTTCCCTGTATCCCATTCCTCCTGATCTTCTGAACGAGCCTACCATGGGGAACCTTATCATATGCCTTGCTGAAGTCTATATACACCACTTCCACCACTCGACCCTCATAAAATTGTCCAGTAACATCCTCAAAGAACTCAATAAGATTTGTGAGGCATGACCTGCCTCTCACAAAGCCATGCTGACTGCATTTAATCAAGCCATGCTCTTCCGAGATGGTCATAAATCCTATCCCTCAGAATCCTTTCTAACACCTTGCAGACGACAGACGTGAGCCAACTCTCTCTGCCTTCGTCTGATTCATATATGGTGAAAGAGGATTGGTTAGCTCAGTCCATTGAATGCTTAGTCCTGCCTCTCACAAAGCCATGCTGACTGCATTTAATCAAGCCATGCTCTTCCGAGATGGTCATAAATCCTATCCCTCAGAATCCTTTCTAACGCCTTGCAGATGACAGACGTGAGCCAACTCTCTCTGCCTTCGTCTGATTCATATATGGCGAAAGAGGATTGGTTAGCTCAGTCCATTGAATGCTTAGTTTGTGATGCAAAGTGATACCATCAGTGTGAGTTCAACTTCCGCACTGGCTCTCCTTCTTGACCTCTTCCCTCACCTGAGGCATAGTGTACCAAATCACCACTATTTGTCTCTCTGGGAATGTAGTTCTATGGCCTGGTAAGACTATGGCAAAAAGCTGAGGTCCCGATATAGCTGCCTGAAAAAAAATACAAGATACTATAAGCAAGGGGCAATCTGGAGGGCGGGGGGGAGAAGGATGTTGAAGATGAGGGAGATCCATTCTTTAAATGCAGGGCCAGGACGAATGCCCTGGACTTAAAAACACAGGCCTTGCCAAATAGCAAGGTTTGGCATTCCTGAATGCATATGGCCGGGAAAACCAAATTTGAAGGACAAAGGGCATGGGCAAACACAACAACTTAATTTGCTTTCCCAATACTATAGAGCTGAGTATTTCCAGCATGTACTGCCTGCCCAAAATGGAGGCTGGCGAACACCCAAAAAGGTGCTGCTCTATGCACACAGATGTGTTATGGTCTTCAGAATCTATTCAGCCTGACTGCTCACCAGTTCCATCACTTCTCTTTCATAATCCTCATAACTTGATTATAGTAGAGAGTGTGATGCTGGAAAAGCACAGCAGGTCAGGCAGCATCTGAGGAGCAGGAAAATGGACTTTTCAGGCAAAAGACATTCCTGATGAATCTCCAGCATGCAGTCCTCGCTTTTGCAGTTCTCCAGATGCTTTCCGGTTTTTTTGCTCTAATTCTCTGATAGTATAGTCAGCCATTCCCGAATTCAGCGGCCATAAATAAAATAGTCACTTATAAATCCTGTAGGGAATTTGGCCCGTAACTGATTGTAATGTTTAATTTGCTACCATCATGGATAAGTTGTACAGTAGAAGGAAGAAACCATTTCACCCATTTTCGTTGATTCTCTACAGAAAAGAGCCCCATTCTACCTTTCTCTGTATCTTATATTTCAATGAATTGGGATTTCACCCAAAATGCAAAAAGGGCTATTTCTGAGAAAGTATTTGCCAAAATGCCAATTCAACTATAGTACAATAATAATGTTTTACCAAAGATAAAAGTTGTCATAGTTTGTTCATAAAAGTATCCATCATGAATAGTTTGTATGTATTAGAGATCGATTTCTAGAACTCACTGAAAGACAGTGCATCTTCAAAGAAAAAATACCAGTTGGTACTTGATTTTCTTTGAGACACTGAAGATGAGTCACAACCTTCATATTAATCTTCCATTCTTTTTTCTGATTTTGACTGGTCTGCTGTGTGATTCAGACTTTTCTCCTTTTATTTCACAGTCCCAGCATTTCTAAGATTTCGTTTGTCCTTTTCTAGCTTTCTTAATTCATCTTCTTTTGTTTTTGAGAATAGATCTGTATCCCCAGTACTATTTCGTCTCTTGCCAGCCTGTTTGACCACGTTTGAAACAATAGGCCAGAAATATTTTATAGTCTCTTTGATCTGAAGTATTCTCTTTGTTTTTCTCTGCTCGGATGCTGCCAGGTCTGCTGACTATTTTCAGCACTTTTTATCTTTATTTTAGGCTTTAGAATATTTGGTCTACGTGCAGCTAACACTAAGACAATTTTACGCACTTTCCTGTAACTTCTGACCTGTCTGTGTAACAAAAGATTTGATTGAAATAGAAAAATAGATCAAATAACAATTTATCCCCCACATATTGGTAAAATTTTTGGAAGTCAATATTATTTAAATAAAATTTCACTTGTTCAGTCAAGCTGTGGAACTGGTCATTGTATTTTGTTTTATGCTGTCAGATTTTGTGTTGAAGATAGCAGGGATATTATCTGGACATTTTATTCATTTTCTCAGTCATTCCCTCCATGCACAGCAATATTTTTTTCCTGATTCGCTGTTTCCGAGCAGGCTGCACTTTTTATTTCATCCATTCCTGGGATGCGGGTGTCACTAAAAAAGCCTAATTGATCTTGCGAAGGCAGTGGTGAGCTGCCTTTTTAACCACTGCAGTATTTTTGGTGTAGGTACACCCCCCAGTACTATTAGGAAGGGTACACAATTTGACATTCAGCAAAATGTCTACAGTATTTCAAAACCATTGAATTCAAATTATTGAACTGATCTAATTGTTTGAAATAACCTGTATTCGTATAGTAAAAGCAAAATACTGCAGATGCTGGAAATCTGAAATAAAAATAGAAAAGTGCTGGGAAAACTCATTGGGACTGGCAGCATCTGTGGAGAAAGAAACAGAGTCAATGCTTCGACTTCTTGAGCTTTCAGATGAAGGCATACTAGACTTGAAACATAAAGTTTGTTTCTCTCTCCACAGATGCTGCCATACTTACTGAGTTTCTCTAGCATTTTCTATTTGCATTTATACATGCCTTTCACAACCTCTGACTGTCTCAATACACTTTGAAAGGCTTCCCTGATCTTCTTTGGGACGATGTCTTGTGATCTCACATGTGCCTGGGAGGCCAGAAGGGGTGTATGCGTAAATTTTCATCCAAAAGGTGACACCTACAACCAACCTGCTTTCCCTCAGAACAACCTGCATCCCCTTAACTCAAGTGATGAGACTGTTGGCAACATCTTGCTGCGTTGGTGCAAGTCGTTCTGTCATAACACGAGTTTCGTTAACATGAATTCGCTATAACACGATTGACGAATTAGGGACAATGTTTCTAAAGCACAACGTTTTAAATTATGCATTGGTTATAATGCAATTCCTGCCTCATTAGTTTAAATGGTGATGCTATTACAAGGTTTTCTTATAACACAGGATTGAACAAGAATGGAACTACCGCACTATAGTAGATTGGACTGTATTTAGAACAAGATAACCTGGCAAAGTCGAGGCACTTGCTACAACAGAAAGCTGAACAGAACAAAGAAACAATTATGTAGATATATTGAAGATCAGCAATTTGCCATTCTCGATGTTCATAAATTCATAGAGGTTCTTTGGCCCATCAAGTCTGTATTGCCAAAGCCACACTAAATCTACACTAGTCCCACTTTCTAGAACTCTGAGGGTGGCTCAGTGGTTAGCACTTGTACTTCACAGCACCAGGAAGCTGCATTCAATTCCAGTCTCAGGTTTGCACATTCTGTGTGGGTTTGAAACCAAAAGAGAAAATGCTGGAAACTCTCAGCAGGTCTGGAAGCATCTGTTAGGAGAGAAAAGAGCTGACGTTTCGAGTCTAACTGACCCTTTGTCAAAGCTCTGTGTGGGTGTGTTCTGGTTTCCTCCCACATTCCAAGTTGTGTGCAGTTTAGGTGGATTGGCCATGGGAATTACAGGGATAGGATTGTGTGGTGTGTCTGGGTGGGATGCTCTCTGGAGAGTCACTGTGGACTTACTGGGCTGAATGGCCTGTTTACAAGCTGTAATTACTCTATGATCTGCCCATAGTGTTGCACATTACATTTCAAGTGCTCACCCAAGTTCTTTTTAAAGGCCTCCTGGGCAGTGCATTCCATACCCCCCCCCCCCCCCCCAACAATCCTCTGTGTGAAAAAAGTTTTCCTCAAGTTCTCTCTAAACAGTTTTCATCTTAAAATGATGCCCCTGTTGGTGTTGATGCTTCAACTAAGGGGAGCAGCTACTTTCTATCCACCCTGTCAGGTTCCCCTCTGCAAATTTCTCTGCCCCAAAGAAAAAACAACCCGAGCTTATCCAGCCTCTTTTCGTAGTGAAAGTGCTCCATTCCAGGCCACATCCGGGTGAATCACCCTCGCATACTTTCCAATGCAACCACATCCTTTCTATCGTTCAGAGACCAGAACTCTTTGTGAGGCAAGTCTACAATACCAAGCCCCAAAAGTAACTAGACTGTAGCAGTGGGTGACAACTGGGAACCAAAATTGGCTACTTCCCTGATCCTTCAACTCAACCAAACTTCTCCAACCCACCGCCAGCTCTCGTTGGCTAAAAGGCATTGGCTACTCATTGTTGTGTAATAGCAGGCCGCCTGCTGATTGCTCCGCATCCCTGTCAATCACACCAGCAGGTTCGGTTTTCCATCCCCACTCCCGGCCTGACTGCGCTGTGTCCGGATCGATCTGTTTGACAAAGGAGCAGGAGCGCGGCCTTACATGTGCAACCCATTCCCACCCACCCCCCCCCACACACAAACACAAGGTGCATGAGAAAGGCAAGTTGTGCCATTAGAATAAATGCAATGTTGTCCAGGGGTGACGTTATTGCAATCGAGTCAACGTAACACAAAATAAGACGAATTTCTACCGTTTAGCAATGCCTCTCCGGTATTCCAATGCCCAGTTCCTTCTCTCTTCCTGCTACTGCCGACGAATGGACTGTTACTGCCATCTGCTGGTCTTGCAATCAGCCAAGAAAAGCATATTCGAAATACATTTCCGCAGTTGTGTCGCCCTCTGTTGTTGTAAAAGTTCATCATCGAATTCTAGGGTTGCCAGTCCGAGAGAGTTTGTGCATTTTTTATAAACCAAAATTCCATTCGGTAGCGCAGTACATTTTCTGTAGAAGTTAGAATTTGCTGGAGATCTGAAGCAAACAAAACAGAAATTGCTGGAGAAACTCAGCAGATCTGGCAGCATCTGTGAGAAAACTTGACTTCCTCATCAAAGCTACCGATATCTGTTTATAATTGTACAGTGGTTTTCAGAGTCTCCAGTCATCTCAGAACGCTTCTGCTCTAAACGTCCACTCTCCTGCTCCAGATGCTGCCTGACCTGCTGTGCTTTTCCAGCACCACATCTCCAGCATCTGCAGTCCTCACTTTATCCTCAGAATATTTTAGAGCCAAGCTGACCGGGCCAACAATTGTCATCCATTTGTAGTTGCCCTTTTAAACCGCAGTCCATTTGGTGTAGGTAGATCCACAATGCCACGAAAGAGGAGTTCTATGATTTTGACCCAGCAACACTGAAAAATGGTGAGATATTTCCAAGCCAGGATGGTGAGTGGCATGGAGAAGAACTTGAAGATAATGATGCTCTCAATTGATAGTAGATAAAGGATGGTAGAGTTTTGGTGATCACCAAATATATACTGACAGTAACTATGAATGTGATTTGATTGGATATTATAATCAGATGTACAAGTTTAAATATAATTGGATGAAGGTCATGTATACTAACTTGGAATGGAAGGTAGAATGAATATTTCAGATAGATGTGTGTAAATGTGCAACCTTTTTATTGAAAAACTGTTATTTGTAAAAATGGTAACTGGTCAAAAATTGTTTGATGAGTTTACCTCCCATGTACACATGGATGCATGAGTACATGCTTGGACAAATAAGCCTATGTTTGATTTGATCTTTAAGGTATCAATGAGTTGATTCTTTACCCCGTTCACATGCATTTCAGCCAGGCCATGAGTTTGCAGATTGTGTTGGCGTACAATTCTGATGGTCCCTGGTGCCTCATGGATGCCCAGTCTTGAGTTGCTAAATCTGTTCTAAATCTATCCCATTTTACACATTGTATTGTTTGGCACTATCAAGTATTCTGAATGTGAAGCCAGGACTTCACTCCATTTGGACTGTGCTGTCATGGATAGATACATCTGCAACAGGCAGATCGGGGAGGATGAAGTCATATGTTTTTTCCCTCTCGTTATTTCCCTCACCACATACCATATAGTTAGAAATGGTGCACGTGAGAGGAAAAGGCAGTAGACTGGCACTAGGTAATTGAACTGGCGTACGAACAATGAACTAGGTGACCTCCTTATGTGTCATGTAGGGCAGCTGCTTGACACATCTATAGGAGAAAGTGAAGTCTGCAGATGCTGGAGATCAAAGTTGAAACTTTATTGCTGGAACAGCACAGCAGGTCAGGCAGCATCCAGGGAACAGGAGATTCGACGTTTCGGGCACAGGCCCTTCCTGAAGAAGGGCCTGTGCCCGAAACGTCGAATCTCCTGTTCCCTGGATGCTGCCTGACCTGCTGTGCTGTTCCAGCAATAAAGTTTCAACATCTATAGGGTAGCTTTTCCAATTTTGGCACTTGTCTCTAGCTGTTGATAAGGAGAACTTTGCAGGCTCGACAACACTGAGCTGCTGTTGTCATTCCCAGTGCTGAGTCAATGCAGGAGACCCAGCTGGTTTCATTCCTTTTTTTAAAAAAATGCTTTTTAATTGTTTCTTGTAACTGAACGGCTTGCTAGGTTATTTCAGGGGCCATTTAACAGTTGGCCACATTGCTGTGGTTCTGGAGTCATATGCAGGCCAGACTGGGCAGGAACAGTAGATTTCCTTCCTGAAATCACATTACTGAACCAGAATTCTTTTTTATGACAATCACCATGAGTCCTCATTTAAGAATTCACAGGATGCACATCATATATAATTTTTGTTTCATGATATTCTCTATCTACCTAATTAATCAAAAAAACTTATTTTTTAATTCCCCTATCCTTTTCCCTGTTGGGATGTACCCAGCATATACTTGAAAGATCACCTCTGCAAAGATTGTTCAGTTAGAAACAAAAACAGAAGTTGCTGGAAAAAGCCAACAGGTCTGGCAGTATCTGTGAAGAGAAATCAAAGTTAACATTTTGGGTCCAATGACCAGAAACATTAACTTCTGTTTTTGTTTCTGATTTACAGCATCTGCAGCTCTTTCAGTTTTTATTGTTCTGGGAGGGTTTAGCCTGGTCAGTCCTCAGATCCATTTTGCCTTATCTCAATTCCTTTCTTCACAATACATATTGCCCACAATCACTGTGAACGAACCAGGTTGAAAGACACATTTTCATTCTAGTTCCACACTACGTATTCTCCTAAAATAATGACTAGCGAATAAAAACACACTGCAGTAATTACAAACAACAACTTTATTCACAGTTCTGTAAAAATAGTAGTTATACTGTAAACAATTCACATGATAATTAGAATACACTTGCTGAAATTGTGCACTTTTCCTATCTTTTATATTCGAATCACCACTTCCAAATGATAAGTACAAGTGCAATAAGACACAAGTATCATAATTTTCTATCTCCTAACATTTGCACTGAATCAGGTTTGTTTTTGATGCTACACTATGCAACACAATTTACCTAACCATCTACTTTGATCACTGACATCCACTATCTGGGGTAATGCAGACTGTAAGGTGGTCATCTTCTATGGCCTCTACAATTCTGGGCATCTTTCGCATCATACTGCTACCAATTCCTGTGATTCCCATATTTTGCAGAACTCACTTGTCACTGCACTGCCCCACCATTACTTTGAAATGACCCTGCATATTAGAACAAGAGTTTAAAATCATAGAGTCAGAGTTTTACAGCACAAAAGGAGGCCCTTCAATCCATCATTCCCATGCTAGCCAAACATCCATTTAATCTAATCCCATTCCATTTTCCAGAACTTGGCCCATAGCCTTTTAAGCTGTGGTGTTTCAAGTGTTCATCTAAATCATTCTTAAATATCTTGAGGTTCACCACCTTTCCCACCCAGTTAGACAGTAAACTCCAAGTACCCACAATCATCTGAATGAAAAAAACACCTCTTCAAATCCCCTCTATACCTCCTACACCTTACCTTAAACCCATGCATCCTGATTACTGACCCACCTACTAAGAGGAAAAACATTCTAACCTGTCTATGCCCATCTCAGCTTCATACGCCTCAATCAGATTCTCCTCAGCCATCTCTGCTCTGGAAAATAGCCCCAGCCTACCTAGTCTGTCCTCATAACTGATTTGCTCCAGCCCAGGGTATATCCTGGTGAAACTCTTCGCCCTCTCAAGTACAATCACAGCCTTAATTTATTTACAATAAATAACTTGACCCTGGAGCTGGAGAGGGCTGGATGAGTTTAGCTTTGTTGATCATGAACAGGATCTACAGCATTTTGATAAATTTGTATTTTCCTAATTTTGGAAGTGTTTGACTCCTCAGAATATTAGATGGGGAAAAAAATGTTCTTTAATATTTCTGCTAATTTTACATTCCTTTCTATTTGAATTTAAATACAAATTACACTGAAGAAAATGTGGTAATTTGGGTAGACTTTTCTCAATTACTATGAAGAAACAACATGACAGCAGTATTTGTTACTACAGATTTGTCTTCCTAAAATGTAGGGCAGTGCATGCGGAAATTCTGAAAGATTTTCCTAATCCTTTGAAAAAAAGTCTGTATACTAACTCAAAAATAAAAGGAAGAATGAGAAAACTTGACCCTGTGTTGATTTATTTTTTCATACCAATAACGAACAGATATCAAGAAAAGATGAAGTTTCAATTTAAGTTGATTTGATATTTAATTGTTAAGAAATTACTCAGAACCCAAGTTGATCTAAAGTCCATCAGTGTAAACCTCCAAAGTGCCCTTTGGGAACATGAGCTTGATCAGGGATGCGAAGATATCTGACTTTCATATTCTCACTAGTCTGTTTTGCATTTCCATCACTTTTCCTGGAACAAACACAAACAGTATTTCTTTCTCTCTAAGCAATAATATAAACTGTAACATGCTGAGGCTCTTCAATGACAAGAAAGAGATGCCTCAGACAGAGAGCACCCATTAAGGCCCAAGTCAGTGAGATATTTTTGAAGTTTAGACAATGCTGTAATGTTAGGGTGACTTGTCAGTCAGATTGTACATGGTCAAGACTGTGCAAACAGCAATAAATTAAATGATCAGATAATCAACTTTACTGACAATGGCTGAGGAATGAATGTAGATTGGGTCAGCAGAGCCCCCACTGAGTCAGGTTGAAACCTGGCATCAATAAATGGTAAGGAAGATACAAATCAGCATACAGGAGAAGAATAAAAAACCTATATCCTCGGATGTACAAGCACAACAGAACTACGTAGTACAGTCTCAGGATGGGAAAGGCATATTTATGCCAGACATCTGAAGCTTTACTTACAGCTGGAACAGGTTCGAAGAACCAAGAGACTGGAATCATTTAAGGAACAGCAAGATGGCATAATAGCAAATAAGTACTCTGGAAAGATTACATCAATTTGGCTGTAGGCATTTCTTCATCAGAAACATTGCTGTGATTAAACTGGAAATAAATGATATTAGGAAGAGGAAGGGAATGTCTTAGTTAGCTAATTACTTACAAATGAACTCCAGATGAAAAAGTATAGCTACATGTGGCTACATGACTATTTGGCTATCATCTTTGTGCTCTATGTATTTTTCCGTAATTAAAAAATGAAATTCTTATTAATGAAAACTGATTTTGTTTTTTAGAGATTGAGAGTACGGAAAGTACCCAGTTGCTAAAAGTAAAACAACTAATTGCTCTCCTTTCATATAAAGATTTCAAGAAGGAGTTAGATATTGCACGTGGGGCTAAAAGGATCAAAGGATATGGGGAAAAACGGCTGTTGAGTTGGATGATCAGCCATGATTATAATGAATAGTGGAACAGGCTTGAAGGGCTCCTGCTTCTATTTTTCTGTGTGGGTTGCAATAATTATAACAGACAAGATTTGTTTTCTTTCTGATGTTTCATATTACTCTGTTCAATGGCTCAAGTCACAGCACTGTTCAATGTTAAAATCCTACCAAACCATGTTCTGCCTTTTATCAGGTCCTGACTGTATATTCCAAAGCTCAGTATCACATTCAAGAGGTAAAACCTAGTTAAAAATAACAGGATTTTTTTCCATCTTGTTTTGCAGAGAATATGCCTCCAACCATCATAGTTTGGCCTAGGAAACAATAGAAGAATGGGCAGCGAGTTTGACCATCGTCCCACGAAGCCATCAAAACTAGACTAATAAAGGAAAGCAGAGGGGGAAAACCAAGAGTATATTTCAAATGAAGGAACATTTGAACACTAAAAACCTATATTAGTTCAGTTATTTTAAAATCAGTTCCTGGTAGGTTTATTTGGTCTACAAATATCTCATTCAAGATTAATTATATTGTGGAACTAGATAATATCTGTATCAAACTTTCCTCCAATGATTTAGATGGTTAAGTGTACTGTGGAACAGTACTGGTAAGTCCCAGGTTTGATCTCCGAATTAGTTCATCTCAGCTGAAGCACCAAAATGGATTCTAAAGGTGATCTGAGTGGCATTGGGCTCAGAGGTGACAGGAGGGAAAGCGAACAGTATCTCTACTTTTAATTGCCATCCAGTAATTCCCGTGAACAGAAACAACATAAAATAATTTGCATTAATGTAGCATCTATAGCAGAATAAGACACTTGACTGTGGCCATGCGCGCATGTATTTGTGTGTGTGTGTGTGTGTGTTTAGAGGGGTTTGAATTTTGTTTTGAATTAGATCAGCATTATTTGCCCATCCTTGGTTGCCATTGAAATGGTGGTGGCGAGTTGCTCTGTTGAACTGCTGCATTCCATTTGGTGGAGGTAGACACACAACGTTATTAGAGAGGGAGTTTAATCAAACTCAGCCACCCTGACTTCGCATCCCCTCTTCTCTCCCTCTCCCCCAGTCATACAGACTGGCAACACTCACTCACAAAGAACACATATTTCAGTAAGGTAACAGAGGCACCTAAACTGGTATAAGCCAGCACATTCAGAAGAAGGAAGAAGAGAGCCACTTTAAGTTGTGTTTAAAAAAAGTGCACAATTGTCAATTCGTTTCGGACTGAAGTTCAGTTTGCTAGCATCCTAAAGTAGGCTTGTGCATTATCTCAGATTCATAACAAAAGACATGGCCAAAGATAGTTCTTCTGTAAGTTCTTCAGGAAGGATAGTCACAGTTGTAATGATACTACGAGTAAGACAGAGTATCCTAAAAGACAAAATCATGAAAGAAAGATTACATGAAAATTAACAAAAACATCTGAAGGTAACTATGAATAATTATTCTCATGTGAGGACCATTCCTTCTAAGTTGCATGGCTGCACAAGGGCACCACTGCTCCACTGCTGTGTACAGACCCGAGACTCGTGCTGTCAGAAAGAAATTGAGAGAACATTGCAGAGAATATGCCTCCAACCATCATAGTTTGGCTGTAACCTTCACCCTCCTCATTATTATATTTCCCTGCAATCTTAGTAGGTAAACAAATTTTGTGATATGGAGTTGAGCTAGAAAAGATCCCAGGTTCATGTTGTACCAGTAACAATTTGTCTCAGCACAGCCAAAGCATACTTTGTGTCTTAAACTGGCACTTGGCAAACATAATGATTGTGACACTGCTAAAAAGGTGAATAGGTAGTGAGTACCCACTGGCCAGGGTCAATAATGAATAACCACTTTTGACCAATTACTAGATGTCCACTTGCTACCCCAGCTTACCAATGTCACTTCGGCAAAAACCCAGGCCTCAAAACATATCTGAACTCTTCAACCTGAAATGGGTGGGCTAACACCAAATCATACTCACCACAAACTCAATTTTTATTTCAAATTGGAACTTACTAAGAACAGCTAATAGGTAAGATTGTTAGACATTATAAAGACTTTACCATAATACATTCTGAAATATATCTTGGCTAGGATGATCTTTTCCAACTTGTCTGAAACTACTTTGCCAGATCTGGCATGTTTCGGTTGATATATTTCATGGTTTTAATTTTCAGCTGGCTGCTAGTCATCCCTGTAGGGATTATCTCTTTGAAATAGATTCCATGTCAAATAAGAGTAAAAAGACTTAGGACAGCATGGTGGCTCATTGGTTAGCACTGCTGCCTTACAGCACCAGGGACTTGGGTTCAATCCCAGCCTGAGGTAACTGTTTGTGAGGAGTTTGCACATTCTCCCTGTGTCTGTGTGGGTTTCCGCTGAGTACTCTGGTTTCTTCCCACAGTCTACAGGTTGGGTGGAGTGGCCACAGTACATTGCCCATAGTGTCCAGGAATGTGCAGGCTAGGTGGATTAGGCATGGTAAGTGAAGGGGTTATTGGAATAGGGTGGGGTGCTCGCAGGGTTGGTACCAAATGGCCTCTTTCCACACTGAAGGATTCTATGACTTGGTATTGATTAGCACCATAGGATTCCCTTAAAAGTTTACTCCCACCCCGTTAAATACTATCCCATTGAACAAATCATTCCAAATCCAAATTAACCTACCTTTATTTTACCACGTGATGTGATTATCGCTGCTAATACCTAATTGCTGTTGAACTGAGTGGCCTGCTCGACCACGTCAGAGGACCATAACATCAATTCCAATGATGGCACCTTCCATAGGAGTGCCTCCTCTTTCCTCAACGAAAGATTTCCCTCACTCCCCCCCACTGTGATTGACAGGGTCCTCAGCCTTGTCTGACACATTTCCTGTACTTCTGCCCTCAACCGACCCTTCCAGAACAACAATTTCAACCTCACTAGTCTCTGCTTTCAAAAGGACCATCCTCTGCCATTTTTGCCACATTCAGCAGTATGCAAACAACATGCTTTCACCTCCCCTCCAATTTCAGCAGTCAACAGAAACTATCCCCTCTGTGGCACCACGCTCTTCCATCACTCCTGACAATTCCTCATCATCCCATGCAATTGCCCACGTGTGCATCACTATGGACAGGATGAATTTGAAGGGTGGGGTGGGAGAAGGATGAATATTGTACCTAGGGGGTATATTGAAATATGGAGGAAGAATAGTGATGGGTAAAAATGAAAGTGATTGGTGGAAAGTTCCTTTTGTAAATGAACGTTTGAACCCTACATCATGATACACTTTTTGTTGACAATATGATAAAGGTTTATAATATATCATCATTTGGGAATTTGACAAAATGATTTTAGCTTCTGTCTGTATAGCTTTCTTTACACAGAGGTCAGAAAATCATTTGGAATAATGAAATACATACATAATTTCTAAGAAAACATATGACTGAAGTATGTAGCACGCGACATCTGCTGCTAGTTGAACAAGAGTTTATAATGCTGTGTTTTATGCCATACTGAAAGAAAATGATCATGGATCACTAGTAGATTAGATTAGATTACATTACAGTGTGGAAACAGGCCCTTCGGCCCAACAAGTCCACACCGACCCGCCGAAGCGCAACCCACCCAAACCCCTACATTTACCCCTTACCTAACACTACGGGCAATTTAGCATGGCCAATTCGCCTTACCTGCACATCTTTGGACTGTGGGAGGAAACCGGAGCACCCGGAGGAAACCCACGCAGACACGGGGAGAACGTGCAAACTCCACACAGTCAGTCGCTTGAGGCGGGAATTTAACCCGGGTCTCCAGCGCTGTGAGGCAGCAGTGCTAACCACTGTGCCACCGTGCCGGGTTCAGTTCAGAAGAACAGTTTTTTTTCAGCACAAGGACAGTGTGTTAGTTTTGTAGAAGTCTCCAGATTGGAACAGGTAGTTCTCATAAGTCATCGTGCTGTCAGATCCGTAAAGGAACCCAGGCCACCAGAAGTTTTAGATTTACGGGGTGACACTTCACTGAACTCTCTGTACTGGTTACTTTTGGGGGGAAAAGATGAATCTGCTTATAATAAAATCTTTCTAAATTGTCTTATATAGAATTTTTTGTAAAATTTTGTTCTCTTTTAAAGATCATTGGCAGTCTCATGTACATTCAGTGACTAACCACCACAGTTGCCAATCTAGGAAAGTAAACTTAACAGACCCTTCGGTCCAAACAGTCCATGCCAAACATAATCCCAAACTAAACTAGTTCTATCTGCCTGCTCCTGGCCCATATCCCTCCAAACCTTTCCTATTCATGTACTGATCCAACTGTCTTTTAAAACGTTGTAATTGTACCCACATCCACGACTTCCTCAGGACGTTCATTCCACACACAAACCTCCTTTTGTTTAAAGAATTTGCCTCTCATGTCTTTTTTTAAAATCCCTCTCCACTCACCTTAAAAATGTGCCCCCTAGTCTTGAATTACCCCATTCTAGGGAAAATACATCTTCCATTAACCCTATCTATACCCCTCACGATTTTATAAACCTCTATAAGGCCACCTGTCAACCTCCTAAGATCCAGTGAAGAAAGTCCCAACCTATTGTCCAGTATTACCATCAATTGGAATAATGATACAAAGCAAGTGTGCTTTACTGCGTATTAACAATAATTAAATAAATGTTAACCTCATAATGTTTGTTAAAAATAATGAATATACAATTCTATGGTGAATAAAAAATTTGCATGTGCTTGTGAACACAGGAAATATTTTCATATACATTAATATCAAAAGGTAGATTTTGAAATGGTTTAATGCCTTTACTAATTGCTTTATTGTTATTCAACAGTTTGATGAAATCAAAGCTGGAGGTTTCCTGTTCTTCATTTATGTTACACCATTAACTGTACCCCAGCACAATGTCAACAAAAGAAGGGATGAGCAAGAATCAGAGGATATACTAGGGTAAAACAAGGATTTGGGCAGCACAGTGGCTCAGTGGTTAGCACTGCTGCCTCACAGCACCAGAGACTTGGGTTCAATCCCAGCCTGAGGTAACTGTTTGTGAGGAGTTTGCACATTCTCCCCATGTCTGCGTGGGTTTCCCCCGCATGCTCCAATTTCCTCCCAAAGTCCAAAGGTGGTTGGCTATGCTAAAACCGTCCAAAGTGTTCAAAGATGTGTAGGCTGGGTGGATTGTCCCTGGTAAATGTGGGGTTACGGGGATACATTAGGGGGCTACAACTTGGTCTGGGTGGGATGCTGTTTGGAGGGTTGGTGCAGATTGCAGGGCTGAGTAACTTCCTCCTATAGGGGTTCTATGATTTTGTGTGTGTAGTTATGAAACTAGTTTATATTTGTATGGTGAGGAATGTTTAATATTTATATAATTGTGTTGAATTCACAAAATGTTGATGTAAATTGCTCGTGCAAACATCTCTGATAATGATTTGTTTTAAAAATAAGTGAGAGTTTAAAGACCGTGAGGATTTAGTTTACTTAAACAGTTTCATGATTTCCACTGAATAGCATTCTAAAATGCATTATAAATAAACATTCTCTCACCTTCTGCTAAAACCTTCCATTTCTGTCACTCATACTCACCAGTTTACATAATGATACGGTAGCAGAGGCTCTTGCTCAGTCCCCTTGCCAACAGCCAGTCCAGATTTTAAAGCTTTAAAATTGGCTTCAATATCCTTTTTTAAGACGCCCAGACTAACAGACCCACTGAAATAATTCAGAACTTTCTGTAAGGAGAAAATAAAGATATTTTAACATAAAACAGATCTCATTCAATTGCCTGGTGGTGGAACATGCTATTGGCCATGCAGTATGATGCTGTGCAGAACAGAAGATCCTGAATTTTATTTCAGGTCCCTGCTTTTATGGTGTTATGAAAAGGTTTCGTGCACTACTGGTTTCCAAGGTCTAGCTTGCCAAATATGAAGTAATTTCAAACTAAATTTGTGGGATTCATGAAGGCTGTTTTCTAATGTTTAGTAAAGACCAGTAGATTTACACTGGGGTTGCCACTGATTGCACAAAACCAGGAATTAACTGGCATTGATAGATTTTTGTTGTGCAAAAGTATCAAGACATATAGAACAAAGGTAGATAAGTGGAGTTGGAGAGTTGATTAATACTGAATGGCTCAAGATGCTACATGGCCTGAGTGTTAAAAAGCTTAGGAGTTATGTTCCTCATTGGTTGGACAAAGCTAAGTGGCACTGTAACAATGTATTGTCGTAAACATCAGTTAGGCACAGACAGCACAGTTTCTTTTAAAAATAAATTTCTCTTAGTTGTGTCAAGGAGCCTTGGTAGTCAACAGGAAACAGAAAAAGGTGAGATAATCCAATTGAAAACAATGAGAGAAAAACAAATCACCACTCGATTTGCACAGATTGATCATAGCCCAGCTCCGCTGCATATTTGGTTGATAAATATTGAACACCCAGGACTATGCTTAATCCTTACAACATTACCTTAAGTTTTTGAAGGATTAAGCACACACACACACCCAATATATGGCTGCACTCGTCAGTCCTGGTAATTTTTACTTCACATGGGAAGGGAATTGAAAAGGAAATAGAACCTGTATGATAAAAGTGCATGCTGATAGGTCAGAGAGTGGACAAGGTATCACATTCACAATTTTTACAAATGCTCCTAGATTAACCACAAAGATACTCACATACAAGACTGAAAGCTGATGTGCTATATACTTGTGGCTTCCCAGGTGCTGCAAATCATCCTCCAATTGCTGACTTAAAACCAGGAGTTGATTTAGTTTCCCAATGTGGGAAAAATAGCCTGGATTGAAAGCACAGATAAAACAACTTTAGTCTTCTGCCATTTAACTAGTGCAAGACACTGTGGCTTTCTTCAGGGGAAAGACATCTATTAGAGAAGGAGGGAAGATCAAGCAGAGCAGGTGAAATCACAAAAAAACTTGTACCATTAAACAAAATATAATCAGCATCTAACAAAACATTTTTAGCAAAGAAAATTTAAAAACTTTGAAGAATTTAATCAAGAAATAAAGCCTAAGGATAATTAGAAATATCGCCAATTGTAAAAAGAAATGACAGTAAATGCATTACTGATTGACAAATGCAGTTAGAACAAATCCAAAAAGCAATTAATTCCTGTTAATTGATTGATAATAGTATCCAGAAAGTTACATTTTATAACAGAAGTACTAACACAAAATTATTCAGTCTATAGTGCCATACAATATAGGGTTAAATAGTATAAAATGAACAGCAAAAAACACAACACATCAGTTAGGAATTCACAGCTTCCCTGGATTGGGTGGCTGCTGTCTCCTCCTGAAAGGAACGTGCCCAAACCTAAACTAGGCCCGAGTATCCCCATGCTCAATTTTAAATCTTCCACTGTATAGGTTCCTGCCTCTGGTGCATGCTGAAAGGAACATGTCCAAATAGAAGGGAGCTGAAAAATGCGTTGCTGGAAAAGCGCAGCAGGTCAGGCAGCATCCATGGAGCAGGAGAATCGACGTTTCTTCATTCCTGAAGAAGGACTTATGCCCGAAATGTCGATTCTCCTGCTCCTTGGATGCTGCCTGACCTGCTGTGCTTTACCAGGAACACATTTTTCAGCTCTCATGTCCAAATAGAAAACATGCATGTATGGTTTTCACAAATGTGAATTAGTCTTTCACCGTTTAATTGAAAAGGATGCTCTAATCTGTTTTTTAGAAATTCATAAATAAAATAGTACACAAAGATACATCAATTTTGTGTGTCTTTATTCAGCAATACACTAAACATATTTTCATGCTCTTTAAGACCCTGCATGCTATATATTAATCTCTGGATGCAATGTGTGAAGCAGGTCCAGGACTTTACCACTGTTGTACAAAGCACTTTTACATTTTCTTAAAGGCTCAGCTATAGACAAGAAACTTCCATTTCCCACTCTTGTTTGTCTATTTCCCTGTCACCACACTAAATAAGACAGTTTGGAGTATGTAAAGTCATGATTCTAGAACTCACAAAAAGAATCCAGCTCCATACATCTAGGTATTAGTGAAGACTTATTGAAGATGCAGCAGAATCCAGTACCATTAACTGTCTGAATGCCAGTTCCTTTATGCTAAAGCAAGTTGTCAACAGCAAAAGCTGTTCTTCTCTATTGCCATTGGTACAGCTGAAAGTTTCACAATCAGCTGTTAAAATGAATTAAACAATAATCTAAGGTACTGTCTATTGCTCTTCTTTAGGTTGCTTTGTAAGATACAATACAAGTTTAAAAGTGTTAGCAAGTTTTGAGAAGATTAAAAGTATATTGTGTGAGCAGAGTGCAAATTCATATCTGGTTCCACGTTATAAAATTAATATAAACAATTACTTATTTTAAACAGGGAAAATATAGATGAAACTAAAACACGGCAAAGGTTTCTACAAAAAAATTAGAAAAATAAATTACAGTTATTAACTCACCCGAATGTAAAACCCTCACAGTTCTTCATATACTGAACAAAAAGCCACTTTTGACGTAAAAGTTACAGAAAACCACAGGGTTCACTTTCAACACTAAACAAAATCAAAATAAAATGTAAAATCTACAATTCAATAAAATGAAATAACCTTAAATGAAATTAACTAAATTAGTAATTAATTTTTAAAAACTAAGAAATTAAAACCAAAGAAAAATTAGTAAACTTTGCTGCAGAGCATATGTATAAAAAGCTTTATATTGTGCTTTCCAGCTCCAAACACCTAAATGATTCAGGATCCTTATTTCAAAGACAAGTACAATAGCATTACTGTCAGGCATGTTTCTCAACAGATCATTCGTCTCAGATATAACATTTTGAAATTGACAGCTTCAGAGCGGAAAGAATGAATATTTAAGTGTGATGAAATATGGACATATCCACATCAGCATTTTTAAGCTTGGAGAAAACATTTGGTATGTTATGTAAATATTCAAAGTGTAACCAAAAAAGCAGAGCAAATAACCACCCTGTATTTCTTTCTAACAGGCAAGAAGAACTCGTTTAGAGTTTTTCCACAAAGTTTTGACAAATCACGTACATACATATATCTGGATTACTATACCAATTTTAGAACTGTACTTTTTAAATTTATAATTAATCTAATTTCTTTCTACCAAAGTATATCCCTTATTTTGTTTAGGAATCATCTTCCAAAATCATGATGTCTCAGTGTTGTGTTTTAACTGCTAGGCCGTCCGTGCATCCTTTATTCACTATATAATTGATTTTAATCCAGTTATTGTAACAATACAGTTCTTCTGTAGAATTAAGGAAAAGAGACAGAACCAAAATTGTAAAGAGGAGTACATTGGTACAGATATAGCTTATCTACTGAACATACAGAAATGTATCAGGATGGAGGAAAGCATTCTCACCATCCATAGGAGGCTGTTCCAGCATGTCAACAGGTCTACCGTGTATTACAAATATTTCAACACGGGGAAACAATGTTGACAATCCTTGAGAATCCAGATAGTCCTGTAAAACAGAGTTAATACTGTATTATGAAAGATCATAGCAATAATACAGCAATAGCTTCCCTTTAGAAACTATGATATAGAATTCATCTATTAAATTCTTTCCAAAAAAACAGCATTTTTTTATACACAAATAGCATCTTCAGAAAAATATCTCTGAAATACTGCACAGACCTTCCCAGTAGCATCACCAGTGCACCAGACCCACAGCTTGAAGTGCTTTAATGCAAATGTATTACATTCAGCCAAACAGATGTCTAGACAGGAACAATATTGCATACCATTCTACAATTAAACAAAACATTTTAAAAAGGTAAAGCACATTACCTCCAGCTGTGGAACAGGGTCCGGCAGATGCTCCAAATATTGTTTAATTCTTTCAACATAACGTACACCTGAATGAGAATGAAAGAACAAGTTGAAAAGCAACACAGCATTCCAATATATCATTATTTTTAAAGAGCGAGGAGTAGGAACCCAACTCTTCAAAATTAAACGTTTTCCCTTTTGGGGCAGGAATGAAGTTCACCTTCCAACTGATCACTAAGGATTTTACAAGAGAAAGATTTGGATGTAAGCAATCTATTTCTCAAGGGATATGCAGCCACAGTAGGAAAATGTCCCAGATAAACAGCCTTGTGGGGAGACCACAGGATGGGCTGGAAAATTTTGCACTGGTGCAATGAGGTACCTGTCCGCAAATGAAACCGAGGCATATTTTTGCAGCTAATTTCAGAATGCATGACGCTGGATAGCACCCAGTTTAGGAGTTGTGAATGCTAAAAATAGCTATTTGAAATGGGGAGTCATGATTGAAAATAATTTTCATTCTTTTCAAAACTGCTTTCAGCTTCCAGCTCCACCAATCCTCAAGCAATAAATATCTCATGTTAGACACATATTTCTTAGTAATAAAAATTTTAATTGTTATGAAGGCAGCAACAAAGTATTAATACATCAAAAGACTATTGGGACCCACATTAGTTACTGACATTTCAGAGGGGTAAAATTCATCTCAAACGATCACTCAAAACAGGTTGTGGCAAAACAACTGCATCATACATCCCGTCTAAATAAATCAGTGGAAAAGATAGTGTGTAAAATAAGCTATTCTTTCCTGTTGCCCATCTTATACAACTGCCCAAGACATTTTTTTTTTTAAAAACCACACTTCCCCCCACCACCCCACATTACAGTAGTCAGGTTCCTGACAATACATAAATATGAAGTGGAGTATCATCTTTCATAAATTTGTTTTACAATTATAGCAAGTTTTTTTTTAAATCAAACATTTAAATATAAGGCCATTGCAGAACATTATTACATACTGGTTCTTTGAGACAGGAGCTCTACTTATTTAAAATCAAATACATTCCTAAACTAAATAAAATGTTTTGTACACAGCCACGTCAAGTTTTTTTTTGCATTGTCAAGTATTTTTATTTTCTATTATTCAGGAACATGGGATTGTTAACCAAAGGATTGTTTGACAGACTGCTGTTACTTTTGTCATCAAATGATAATCAAGTTAATAAAACCTTGCATAAAATGGTGTACTTTAAATAACAGTAAATGTGAAGTTGCCAAACTCCTAGAGGAGCAAGTGCTGTTCTCTCATTAGACAGAGACTAATGTGGTGGTTTAACTTGAGGGTCACCACACCTCAGATGAGGGGAGAGGTTGAAAACAAGTGTCCTTGATAAAAACCTGAGCTAGTGGGAATAGAACCCATGCTATTGGTATCACTGTGCATCACAAACCAACCAACAAGCCAGGTGAGCCAACCAATCACCCATACCCCTTTACAAAAAACAAAGGACGAAGCCCAGGAATAAGCATGCGCAGACACATTTTGCCCTTCCACATTAAAACTGTCTTCACTTACAGGAGCTGTATCTCTCTATTCCCTTCCTTTTCATGTATTCGTCCAAGTGCTTCTTGAATGCTGCTATTGTGTCTGCTTCCACGACTTCCTCTGGCAGCACATTCCAGGCATTTACCACCCTTTGTGTGGAAAAACTTGCCTTGCACACCTCTTTTAAACTCCCCCACCCCACCCCAACCCTGTCCATTCGCAAACGTCTTGAACCTGTGTTCCCAAGTAATTGATTCCTCCATCCTGGGAAAAAGTCTCATACTTTCCACTCTATCCATGCCATTTACAATCTTTATATTTATCAGGTCACCCCTAAACCTTCTGCGTTCCACTGCAAACAAACCAAGTCCATCCCAAGTGCCTGGCTTGCTGTGTTCTTCCAGCCGCCCTCTTGTCTCCTTCCTTTTCTTACTATCTTATCTACCTGCGCTGCCACCTTCAGTGATCTGTGGATTTGCATACCCTGGTCCCTCTGTATTTGAATACTCATAAGGATTCTGCCATTCACTGTATAATTTCCACCTGTACTTGAACTTACAAACCTAACAAAATCCGTTCTTCACTTGAAGCCTCACATATGGCTCCCTAGCAGCAAGCATCCAACCTGTTTTCTTTTCATTATTCCTCATAGAATATGGGCGTCACTGGCAAGGGTAGCATTTGTTGCCCATCCCCAACTGCCCCTGAAATGAGTGGTTTGCTAGGCCATTTCAGAGTACAGTGAAGAGTCAGCTACGTTGCTGCAGATCTGACGTCACACATGGCAGGTCAGACCAGTTTAGGGAGGCAAATCTTCTTTCCTAAAAGGAGTTTAGTGAACCAGCTGGGTTTCTACAAAGTTAATGATACCACTCACTTCCAGATTTTTATTGGAAGTAAAGCCTTTGATAAGGTTCCACATGGTAGGCTGTTGGAGAAAATGCAGAGGCATGGGATTGAGGGTGATTTAGCATTTGGATTAGAAACTGGTTTTCTGAAAGAAGGCAGCCAGTGGTGGTTGATGGAAAATGTTCAGCCTGGAGTCCAGTTACTAGTGGTGTGCCACAAGGATCTGTTTTGGGACTACTGCTGTTTGTCATTTTTATAAATGACTTAGATGCAGATGACACTAAATCAGTGGAGTAGTGGGCAGTTTGGAAGAATGTTACAGGTTGCAGGGGGACTTGGATAAACTGCAGAAATGGGCTAAGAAGTGGCAAATGGAGTTCAATGCAGCTGAATGTGAGGTGATTCACTTTGGGAAGAATAATAGGAAGGCAGAGTACTGGGTCAATAGAAAGATTCTTGGTAGTGTGGATGTGCAGAGGAGAAAATGCAGAGGCATGGGATTGAGGGTGATTTAGCATTTGGATTAGAAACTGGTTTTCTGAAAGAAGGCAGCCAGTGGTGGTTGATGGAAAATGTTCAGCCTGGAGTCCAGTTACTAGTGGTGTGCCACAAGGATCTGTTTTGGGACTACTGCTGTTTGTCATTTTTATAAATGACTTAGCTCCAGATGACACTAAAGTCGGTGGAGTAGTGGGCAGTTTGGAAGAATGTTACAGGTTGCAAGGGGACTTGGATAAACTGCAGAAATGGGCTAAGAAGTGGCAAATGGAGTTCAATGCAGCTGAATGTGAGGTGATTCACTTTGGGAAGAATAACAGGAAGGCAGAGTACTGGGTCAATAGAAAGATTCTTGCTAGTGTGGGTGTGCAGAGGGATCTTAGAGTCCATGTGCATAGATCCCTGAAAGTTGCCACCCAGGTTGATAGTGCTCTTAAGAAGGCATACAGTATGTTAGGTTTCACTGGTAGAGGGACTGGTAGAGACATACAAGATGATCATAGGATTAGGTAGGGTAGGCAGTGAAAGTCTTTTTCCTAGGATGATGATGTCAACTTGTACGAGGGGGCATTACTACAAATTGAGGGGTAATAGATTTAAGACAGATGTGAGAGGCAGGTTCTTTACTCAGAGAGTGGTAAGGGCATGGAATGACCTACCTGCCAACGCAGTTAACACAGCCACATTAGGGAGATTTAAACAATCCTTGGATAAGCACATGGATAATGATGGGATAGTGTAGGGGGATGAGCTGAGAATAGTTCATAGGTCGGCGCAACATTGATGGCCAAGGGTCCTGTTTTGCACTGTATTGTTCTATGTTCTACCTTAACCTCTCACTGACTACAAAACACCACCTAATCTTTCTTACCAGTTTTCTCTACTTGTAGCAGCCTGAGGGTGACTATCTTCTCGAACATCTACTCCAGAAAACTTCCGATGGGATAGATTAAAGACATCTCAATTTGGGAAGCAGTGATAACAGAGGGCGGCACGGCGGCATAGTGGTTAGCACTGCTGCCTCACAGTGCCAGAGACCTGGGTTCAATTCCCGCCTCAGGCGACTCTGTGTGGAATTTGCACATTCTCCCAGTGTCTGCGTGGGTTTCCTCCGGGTGCTCCGGTTTCCTCCCACAATCCAAAAATGTGCAGGTTAGGTGAATTGGCCATGCTAAATTGCCCGTAGTGTTAGGTGAAGGGGTAAATGTAGGAGAATGGGTCTGGCTGGGTTACGCTTCTGCGGGTTGGTGTGGACTTGTTGGGCCGAAGGGCCTGTTTCCACACTGTAAGTAATCTAAATAAACATTCACCACAGTACTTTTCATTTCTTAAAGATCAATCTAAACAATTAATGTACCTACCTCTTGTGTGAAAAGACTCTGATTCTACAGGACTTTTATCTTCTCTAAGCTGTTCCTGTAACTAAAAATAAATTTCTATTTGTCGAAAGAATAAAACAAATCTCTCTTAATATAAACTGGAAAAATGTATTACCCAATAACTCTGTACAATACCAGTGAACTAGAAGTTAAAAAGGTGAGATGAGGATAATAAGGTTTAAGGTGAGAGAGAAGTTCCATTCAAAGACACATACAATAGCACAGTGGCTCAGTGGTTAGCACTGCTGCCTCACAGCCGCCCCACAACCAGGGAACTGGTTCGATTCCAGTCTCAGGCAACTGTCTGTGTGGAGTTTGCACATTCTCCCTGTGCCTGCGTGGGGTTCCTCCGGGTGCTCCAGTTTCCTCCCACAATCCATGGACATGCTAAATTGCCCATAATGTTCAGGGATGTACAGGTTAGATGAATTAGTCAGGGGTAAATATAGGAAAATAGGGTCGAGGAATGCATCTGGGTGAGTTACTCTTCAGAAGGTTGCTGTAGCCTTGTTGGGCCGAAGGGCCTGTTTCCATACTGTAGGGATTCTATGAACTGAAGAGATTCAATGTCAGTACATTTCTGCCGGATATTTAAACAGGAAGGGAGGAAGGGAATGACTACCATATCTGATCATGCCTTGCTCAATATTTGCACAACACGCTTGTGGATAAAAAAGACGTGCTGCAAATGTGGTCCCAGTTAACAGTAAAGTCACTGTACACTGCGAACCAAACTTGGAACAATTAACCCTTATGTTGGACACAGGGATAATGTTTCACGTCACATTTCACAAAATTGTTCCTCCTAACAGGTCACACCACTTGTGAAATAAAAGTAATTTTGACTCATCTACCTCTGAATTTCAATAAAAATACCCTGTATACGGATATTACATTCAGATCTATCTTACAGGAAACATTTTCATCAGCCTTCAGTAAATCATTAAATAATTTTTTGCCTATATCAACAAATAATAAAAGGCACACAGATTGAATTGGAACTGGTTTCTATTGCTTTGTTCAATATTCTAAAAAAAACCACCTACAGAATCCCAAAGTCACCTCTTACAGAATCCCAACCGTCACACTGTAGTAAAACAAAACCGATTCTTTCTTAAAATGTTGAATCATGTCACAATTAAAAGAACCAAATTCAAATAAAAGAATAAAACAAATCTGTTTTATAGCTAATATAATTATGGACAGTCATTGATCCCCACATATAGCACATTTAACAGACAGATTACATACATGATGCACCTCAGCTCGGATGAGGAGATCAAGCTGAAAACAGAGAGACCAGATCTCTACAGCCACTTGCTCACTGCTTAGTTGAATAGGTTGAAGAGGTTTCTTAATGTTAACATCCACTAGACAAAAGAGACACAAATCACATGCTACATCAGAGTTATGTCAAGTTAACCTGTAAGACACACAAAAAGCAAACTTAACCACTGAATTTTAATATATACAATTTTAATCCTTCACTGAATCTTTTAATCCATATTGCAAATGATTCAGTAACCCAGTGCTAGTAATAAAAAAAATAAATAATAGCACTGGGTTACTGAATACACTATTTGTTTCTGAATTTACTCTAAGTTCAAATTGTAGACTTCCCACATTTTGGTCTGAAGGTGTGGGCTCAATCCTTATTGCAGGGACTTGAACACAAAATGCAGACTAAAACCTTGGTCACCACTGGGATAGCATAATGGAAATAAAGCCCAATTTTTAAAATAAGCACACAATATTCCCCGATTTATCTGATTTTCAGACCTAGGTTGATAGAATGCATGGGCCATGATTTTGCGCTGAACAAGTAATTAGACTCTAGCCATAAATAAACACTTATACATCATCGGCATATAACACTACTAATTAAAACTAATCACCTTATATACACATACAGACAGATATACAGACAGGAAAAAAAACATACACAGTGGTGAAATACTGGAAAGACAGTTCAATAGTTATTGCCAACAAGTTCTGCTGAGTTTATTCTTACAGATCTGAAAGTTTATTCCTCATTTTACTTTTCCAAATGCTTCCATTGATTTGCAAGAAGCACAGGTGACTGGCTTATTTGTAAAATTTCTGATTTACCATTTGACAATCACAACTTATAGCAATTTGTTGAAGGAAAGAATAACTGGTTTTCTCCAAGTTTAAAGTGAGTTTTGACGGCAGAGAACAGAGAACCAGTTTGGAACCGGTAAAAATTGAAGCTGTTCCTTTTAACTTCTTCCCAGGTCCAAGCTGTTCAGTTACCTCACAGCTGTTGGCAGGCAAAGGCTTCTGTCATCAATCAACCTCTCTTGCCACCCAATTACATCGGTACACAACTACTCTGTTCATATTCATCCACAACCATTCAGTTACTTGTTTACAGTTACTCATGATGTTTGCCATGCGTGTCAGATGACTTACTTTCAAACCATGCAGCCATCCTTTCAAAACACTGGCTTAATAACACCACGTCCTTAATCCAGTGTACAACTTTTAAAAGCACAAGTAAAAAGACACAGTCACAAAAACAGGAATTGCAGCATCAGTGATGAGAAATCAATAGCTAACGTTCATGTCCGGTGATCCTTCCACAGTCCTTGCACTTCAGTGAAGTACTGAGGCTGATGCTGCTCTATGAGAGATGTTGTCTTTCAAATAAAAAGCTAATCTAGACCCTGTCTTCTCACTCCACTCGACAAAGAAATTATGTTGAAGAAACACATGGTACTTTTTTCCCACCCAGTTAATTGTATGTTATTTATATTATTAAAGGTACAGACATGGTGGAGGGAAATGATTTATTAAATACCTTGAGCAAATTTGAAGAGTGACTTACTCTTTAAGGTGGTTCCTGATTTACTACATCATTTGGCTAAGGTTTAATACATTTATTTAGATTACTTACAGGCCCTTCAGCCCAACAAGTCCACACCGACCCACCGAAGCGCACCCACCAGACCCATTCCCCTACATTTACCCTTGCACCTAACACTACAGGCAATTTAGCATGGCCAATTCACCTAACCTGCACATTTTTGGACTGTGGGAGGAAACCGGAGCACCCGGAGGAAACCCACGCAGACACGGGAAGAACGTGCAAACTCCACGCGGACAGTTGCCTGAGAATTTAACCCGGGTCTCTGGCACTGAGAGGCAGCAGTGCTAACTACTGTGCCACCGTGCCACCCACATACTTTTTCAATAATATACTAGCACATCTATCTCTGTGTTTAGCTGTCCATTGGCTTTCCCAACTATTTAGGTTACATGCAGGCATAGATCGAAGGAAGTTAAGTGGGATACAATCAACTGCGGCATAATAATAAGATTTTTTTTTACCAGTGGAGTGGGATAGGGCATAGGTTAGCTTTTCACTTGAAAGACAGCACCCCTGAGAGAGCAGAATGAGAGAGCTGCTGTAACTGTAATGTTATAGGATTACTTTGCATTCACCGGGAACAGCAAGCAACACCTCTGACAGCATGGCACTCCCTCAGTACTGCACTAAAGAAAAGCCTGCTAGGGTGGAAGGTGAGGGACATTAGATGGACACGATTGATGGACCTGAAACAAAGGTAAGGGGAAGTTATTGGTTTAGGGGAAAAGGAAACCATGACAGAAGCACTGATTTAGTGGTTTTAGGGGATAAATCTCGGGTGAATTCCTTTCTGTTCTATGAAACACAGGCATCTTAAGAAGGAATTCATTCTTAATTGAGAAGGTAATGAAGAACTAAAGTGATGGACATCATCAGACCCACAGCATATGGGTCTCTCGCTCGCTCTCATAAACTTTGTGAATGCAGCACCACTATAATTCAACAATAATAATTATAGTTCAATATATTAGTCAATTTATTGACACGATTGGTTATTACTGAAAATGTGTTGCTGGAAAAGCGCAACAGGTCAGGCAGCATCCAAGGAGCAGGAGGATCGACGTTTCGGGCATGAGCCCTTCTTCAGGAATGAGGAAAGTGTGCCAAGCAGGCTAAGATAAAAGGTAGGGAG